>NW_023503736.1:0-16589 GCF_014529535.1 Bradysia coprophila | reverse complement strand
TTCAACAACTTTTTTTTTCCGGGGGGTCGTTTATACGTATGTATTCAGAGCACGACAGAGCATCAAACCGAAATGTTTGAATTTTATTTATTGTCATTTTGTAATTGGTTTGTAGAAGTCTCGACTCCTATCTAATACGTAAAATGAAAGGCCACTGTTCGACTTACTAATTACATTTATTGAGCTCGTTTAAATGATGCTGACGCTATGGTGGTCGAGTGAATAAAGATCTTCGTCGTAACTCATACGCTCTAGTTATATTACGGTCGGTTAACCGAATATAACGAGAGAGTTCGTACTAAGAGAATGCGATGTTATTTGACATTTCGACACTTGTTACGTAGGGGTAGTGACTCAGTTCACGACCACTACATTATTCCCCTTTTCAACAAAAAAAAAAAACAAGAAAAACAAAAAAAAAATTACAAACTACGAAAGGACATCCCGTCTGAACGTGTACTTAGTTTATAGCTATCAGCACAAGCCCACAACGACCAAAACTATCGAAAACTAACCGACTTCTTCTTAAGGACTTTATTATCCGATGCCACCGACAGAATCCCAAACGCTGGCTTTAAACGATCTATCGACACCGTATCGTTCTTCCCGTTAACGTGCAAAACGTAACCCTTCCTCAAACGTTTAATAACTTTAAATGGTCCGTCGTAACGGGGATGCAGACTAGGCTTTACCCTGTCAATTCTAACGAAAACGTGACTGCACGTACTTAACGCCTTGGGAACGCTCTCTTGAGCTTGTCGGGAAACCGCAGGCTCAACTGGCTTTACAGCACGCATATGTTTTCGCAACCTATCAACAAAATTAGAATGATCGAGCGGATCGGTCAGCGGTGTATCGACGAAAAATTCTCCCGGAATCTTCAAAGTTTGCCCATATACTAACTCAGCTGGTGAGCATCCTAAGCCTTCTTTCACTGTAGCTCTTATTCCCAGCAAGACTAGAGGCAACTCGTCGGTCCAATGAACAGTATTACATCTAGCGATTATCGAATCTTTAAAATTTCTATGAAAACGCTCTACCATGCCATTGGCTTGCGGATGATACGATGTTGTACGGATCCTGTCTGAGCCTAACAACTTACACAATTCGGCAAACAACTGCGACTCGAACTGCTTTCCTCTGTCAGTCGTGATTTCTAATGGCACGCCAAACCGCGAAATATACTGGCTAACTAGGCACCTAGCTGTCGTTTCGGCAGTCTGATCATGTATAGGATAAGCTTCTGGCCAGCGAGTAAACCTGTCTACGACAGTCAGAACGCTCGTGAAACCGTTAGAACAGGGTAGCGGACCAACAAGGTCAATATGAATGTGCTCAAACCTACTAGAAGGAGCCTTGAATTTTCCTAGCGGCGATTTCACATGTCTCACGACTTTAGCCCGCTGGCAAGGAATACACGACCTGGTCCAGTGGTTTACGTCCTTGTTGACACATGGCCAAAAATACCGTGATGTAACTAATTTTCGCGTTCCCCGAATTCCAGGGTGCGATAGTGAATGAAACTGATCAAAGATAGCTCTCCTAAGCGGTTCTGGTACAAACGGACCGATTTTGGCCCGTGCTAACGTCGCACCATAACTTGCCTAGGAAAGTGGCAAATCAACTTCTTTTAAGCAATATTTAGACTTATCGTCTTGCTTTTCTAATAACTCTTGGATCTCGTCGTCGCCTTTCTGAAGCTCGATTAGTGCTTTCAATTCTAAACTGGTTTTCAACGAAGCTACTTCCGGTTCATCGATCCGTGACAAAAAATCAGCGACAACATTGTTCTTTCCTTTGACGTGTTGAATATTCGTTGTGAACTGAGAAAATGAATTCTAAATGGCGACACTGTCGCGGACTGCGTTCAGCCGTCGATGTCATAGCCGTGTCAGTGGCTTATGATCGGTGTAAACGATAAACTCTCTCCCTTCTAAAAATAGCGGAAGTGCTTAACCGATAAATATATCGCCAAAAGCTCACGGTCTAGAGTACTATATTTCACTTCCCGCCGAACTAAGCTTTTTTGAGAAAAAACCTAACGGTTGCCAGATACCTTTGTGATACTGCTGCAAGACTGACCCTACAGCTTTACCCGAAGCGTCTGTGAACAAACTGATAATTAACCCTTTCTTCTTCGGGTGCACTAGCATCGTCGCATTGGCTAAAGCTTCTTTGGCTTGATTAAACGCGTCATTACAACTATCAGGCCAATGAACTCTAATTTCCGATTCCGGATTCTTTTTCTTCATTCCTTCCATTTCTGCTATATGAGAATGCAGTGGAATCAAAATTTCAGCCAATTTTGGCACAAATCTGAAGTAATAATTAATCATTCCAACGAAACGTTGGGCTTTCTTAAGAGAATCGGGCGCCGGGAAAACTAGTAATCGCTTCCACCTTCTTTCTGCGAAGGCAAAATGCCATTTTCGTCAACATAATGACCAAGAAATTCGAGTGCTTTCACACCAAGTACACATTTGGAAGCTTAATACACAAGCCGTATTCGGCCAAACGTTCGAAAGTGTGTCCAAATGAGCTTTATGCTCTTCGGGCGATTTACTGAAAATCAAAATGTCGTCAATATAAACGAACACAAAGTCTAGTCCTTTGCAAACTTCATTCATAAATCTCTGGAAAGTCTGGGCTGCGTTACGCAGTCCAAATGGCATCCTAGGAATTCAAACAATCCGAAAGGAGTGATTATGGCAGTCTTATGCACATCCTCTGGTGCCACTGGAATATTGTGAAAAGATCTCACTAAATCAATTTTGGAAAAAATCTTACTCCCTGCCACTTTAGCATTGAAATCTTGAATGTGTGGCAGAGGATACCTGTCCGGAATCGTTATAGCATTTAACCTTCGATAGTCACCACATGGACGGAAGTCCGGACTTCGAGGTTTAGGCGGCATAGTTTAATGCCGAAGCTGCTTGTGACGACGAAGGTCGACAAATTCCAACTTCATTCATATAGTTGAATTCGACTTGAGCCACTTTAAACTTATCGGGGCTTAGCCCTGCGTGCCTTGGAATACGGCAACGGACCTTTTCGTGTGTATATGGTGGACAACATTGTGCTTGACTGGCAGATTGAAATTAGGCGGAGCAACTAATGACGGATACTTCTTGAGAATTTCGGCCGAATTCTGTGGCAATTGAATACAACCTAGAGTTGGCTCATAGCAATTATCAGCCCTCATCGCGTTTATTACCAAAGAGGTTGCTGGATCGACCAATTTCTTGTTCCTCAAGTCCGGTAGAAGACCGTGCTTAGCTAGAAAATCTGCTCCTATTATCGGTTTGTTCACATCAGCTAGGATAAACTCGTGAGGATAATTCCTCCTTAAACCTAACTCAACTTCAACTACTTTGCTTCCGTACGTATTAATCACCGAACCGTTCGCAGCCGTTAGCTGAAAATCTTTGTTTAATTTGAAAAACTTAACAAAACTTTTCGGGAATGACACTTACGTCAGCTCCGGTATCAATTAAAAACAGCCAATTTATTCTTATTATCCCTAACAAAAAGCGGCAAGATTTAAACAACATCCCACTGGTAGCCGCGTCTACAGCAGGACTCTTTAGTTTGGGTTACTCGCTCGGTCTCTTGAAACACTCGTGTCTTGGGATTTATCCACGAATGCGCAAGGCTTAGTACACTTCGTTGCTCTCTTTCCGAACTTAAAATGATCAAAGCAGAATCTAACCATTTGGGTTGAACCGTGAACTTCGTGAACGATTTCTGCGATAATTGCTGTTTGAACGAGTGTGATTGTTCGAGCTTTCATTAGAGCAATTTCGAGAACGACTTCTGTTCCTATTGCGAGACCTATCAAACGAAATCTTTTCGATCATCATTTTTAGAGATTAATTTCGCTTTTTAGCTCATCATAGATTGAAGATGGACCGGCCGGATGATTACTCACAGCAGAGATGTTAGCTGTTTTTATTGCTTCCCACACTTGGTCAGCCAATTCATCAAGTTACCAATCTCATCGTCCTTTTGAGGAATAAGAGCTACACTGATCGCCTGAGGAAGTCTACCCATCCACAGCTTTTTCAACAACTCATCACCAACCGTACCGCAGTTGCCTGCTAAACGCTTAAGGGTCCTAAAAAACTCAGACGGCTTTTTATCGCCGATCTCTTCATCGGATGTTAACTTCCTTATCCGGCTTTCCAAACTCAATGAATGACGACCAATAAGCTCGTCTTTCAAATTCTTATACAAATCGCTCGCTGGGGATTCTCTAAAATATCCGATACCGATTCGGCTATGTCTTGAGGCAACGTAGCTACGACGTAATTGTACTTACTAACATCAGATGTGATTTTACTAACGAGAATTGTGCTTCTGCCTGTATAAACCAAGTACGCGGATTACTTGCCCAAAACGTTGGCAATTTCACTATAAGAGCGTTAATGTCGGTTGGAGTTTTTAACCCTTGATCAGGCTGTGGTTCTGGACCATTTTCACCTTGTAACTCCTTTTCGTCAACCATATTTAATAATTACACCGGCGAAGTGTCGAAAAATTAATCGAAAAAATAAATCGCACTCACCCAGTCCGTTCAACAAGACTAATGATCAACTCAAACATGAAAAACTCGACTGGAAACTTTCAGTCGTTTCGGAATATTCTCAAATTAAAATTCCAAGAAAAATCAATTAAATGATCTCGAAAATGAAAGCAAAATGTTCTACGTTAAATAATGATCAAACAAAAGCTAAATTCCGAAACGCTGCCTAACCTTGAGCTAGTTTAGAAATTGATGGGTTTCGTTATATAATGCAAATGAAATGAGAACAATCTGATGAAATGATTTTATCAGTTGATTGTCTTGGGTACGTTGAGTAACTGTTGATTGTTGAATACCAGTGTGGATACCGAACAAAGGAATCGACGCGCCAAAACCAACGGGAATTATGTATTTTCTCGAACAATGTAGATTACGCGCCAAGATCCAGATTTTTCGATCGACAATTCAACGCAAACGATATAATTTCGGTGTGGCAATGAATTTATGACTAAGTCACGTACCTTTTATCCCCACAGGATTTGTACTGTGGAGATTTCCAACCAACAAAGCCTGGTATTTCCAATGGTCTGCTACCAACGACCTTGACCGTAGAAGTTTTTTTGTACCAATGAATTTCGTCCTTCTTGCAGACCAGTTTTACGGACGTGATAATGTTCCGCTAGCACACGCCACAATGCTTAAAATCGACGGCCAGCCAAATACTATGTCTTGTCACATCCACTTTGCTCTGAATGACCTCGACCACGTTGTTTTCTCTCGTGATAGCTCCAAACGATGATTTTATTTCGCGATCAACCAGGATTTAGCTCACGTTAGCTTTAAATCAGAATGGATAATCCTTTCTGGCCAAAACTAACGGCCAAATGATGAACGCAGCGTTCGATCAGCCAAAGTTCACGTTTTATTGAAGTTAACGGCCAAATTGCAAATGAAAATGTCTCCGGTCGGCGTCAGCAAAAAATTACTTTTGTTTCACTTTTTCAATATCAATTTCACTCAATGAATTTAATTTAACTTTCTGTGTTCGTCGGGGTCACCAATGTAGAAGTCTCGGACTCCTATCTAATACGTAAAATGAAAGGCCACTGTTCGACTTACTAATTACAATTTATTGAGCTCGTTTAAATGATGCTGACGCTATGGTGGTCGAGTGAATAAAAATCTTCGTCGTAACTCATACGCTCTAGTTATATTACGGTCGGTTAACCGAATATAACGAGAGAGTTCGTACTAAGAGAATGCGATGTTATTTGACATTTCGACACTTGTTACGTAGGGGTAGTGACTCAGTTCACGACCACTACAGGTTAATTTTCGCTTATCCTTTATTGGTTTTGAAATTTAATCGAAAGCATTTTAAACAAATATAAACAAAATTTATTTTTGCAATTATTTTCGATACGCATTGTTAGATATGACTTTAATTTGATTTTTGCTACGGGCGTTTAAAATAATAAATTCGACGATTTGTGTAAAATATTCTTCTGATTAACTGACAATGTTGGATAGATATAATTAATGTCATTTATTTATCCTCCAAGACGTCAAATCAAACGAGACCTTTCCCAAACAGCTATCTGTTATCGACATCAATAGCAAAAATAATGATAACAGCCGTTAAATGTGGTCTTATGTAGAATGAATGTTAAGACAAATGAAGTAAAAGATTTTGTATCGAACACAGGCCATACTTTCAACAAAAGAAGTAACAGATTCAATAATTCTATCTCAATACATCTATAGTTTCTAAACGCTTAGCTCTGTTGCTTCTTTTGATTAAAACAACGTCTTGTGTTCGATACAAAATATCTTTCATATACAAGAAGACAATATAGCTAGAACTCATCGCTTTTCCGTCGTCGTCGTCGTCGTCAACAACAGATGACTAACAGCTTCCGAAAAGTTTAAAGAAAAGCTATTTTCACTACATATCGTTTCACATACAATACATATACAACTTCTATCAAATAAATGAATTGAATTTTGAACAAAATTTTCAATATTCCCATAACCTCTTCCATTGTTCCAGCATTCTTCATTCACCATAATACATGTACTTCGAAAAAGTATTTTCAGAGAAGTTTCATCAAACTAAAACCTCCCACAACGACTGAACTGCTAAAAACAAAGTAGAACAGATAGGGGATGTGGGAATATAAATTAAACAATAGCAGCTTTTAATATAATTGATTCTATTTTAGTTTAAACAAGCGATTTCTTTTCTGTTTATTCTTGTGTAAAATTCACTTTACTGTACATATATGTTGGCTGGGGCTCGCGTTTTTGGTGGTATAGCTAGACAAATATTAGTTTGTGTGTCTTTTACGAGCTGTAAACTAAGTTTTATTTAAGTATAACAATACAAATTGATTTCGTTTAATTCGCTGAATAGCAATTCATCTCATTGTCTTTTATGTTAATCAGTATAATTAAGATCCGTTTATACTTCAAGAAATAATTTAATTAGGTATATACAAAGTTTTCCCTGCCGCGCCCTGGACGGAATTGTTAATACTATCAAAAAGCTTAAATAAAACTTTTAATCAAACTCTTCGTTATTATACAATGCAAGTCTTGAATCGTTGGCAAAAATAAACTAGCTTTTTTATCTGTAGTTGAAGCCCACAAACATACGTACAATAAGTGTATCAAACGTTTCAAACACAAAACACCAAATCACATAAAAATCCCATAAAAATGAATAATAAAACTAGCTCTGGCTCCGGTCAATGTAGTCATTGAATATTTCAATCTGTTCATGTAACAAAACCAAAACGATTCCGTTAAGGAAGTCTCATGGGAGACGAATTTTGTTTTTTTTTTTTGATAAAGTAAAGAATAAATTTTGTTTTTTTTGGCCACGTGACATTTTGACCTAATAAAATACCACACACCAGCAGTATATCGATTTAATGAAGGATCTCTCAATCACCCGGAAAACGAATTTGAATTTTGTTTCGACGATTTTTTTTTTTGCTATACATAATATACGTTTGCTGCAGTGAGACAGGACTGAATAAATACTTTTCGAAATGATCCTTCCCTTCTTGTGTTTTTTTTATATTTATTAGACACAATAAAAAACGAATTTTGACATTAAATTGCTGTCCCTTTGGAACATATCAAGAGGCAGAGAGAAAATCAGCAATCGCCCGATACAAAACATATAGCCTAATAATGGAATGATTAGACGTATTTGCATGCGATTACTTTATATTATTCATAAAATTTCCTTTACTTAGAAAACATTTATTTTGAACAAATATTTTATTTTCGGTCTGTTCCTTTTACATTTCCTGCTTCTTTTGCTTTCTTTCTCTTATTTAGGCAATTATAGTTGTCTCAAAGTGGATCTAATGTTTACTCGCGATCGGGCATTTTATTTTACTACTGTATTCATTCCCGGCATTATATTGGTCACCTCATCGTTTATAACATTTTGGTTGGAATGGAATGCCGTACCGGCAAGAGTAATGATTGGTATGTACGATCTGTGTGCAAACTTGAACAATACGACAAATTAGTTGTGGGTTTTCTTTCTGAATTCGAATGTTTTGTTTATACTCATCAACTGTATATGTGCGCCAGTATTATATAAATGAGACAAGAGTCTTGTCACAAGACGACAGTGTTCAATACGGCTTTTGTGCTTATAATTTATCTGTTTTGTGTTTATGTTTGTTCGTTCATAAATTGTTCTCGTTTCAAATTATAGAATAATTTTCCTCGTTCGGAAAAGGGGGTCTCATCAATCTTGTGAAAGGCGCACTTACAACATTCATATCGCTTATCCAAAATTTTGGAATTCTTCCAACACCATTGGAAATTGTATTAAATACAATCTGTAACAGTCGCCTTGTACGACATGCGGTATGATCTATAAACTCAATTTGTATTTGCAGTACTACAGCATTCAGGAACAATATTTATTTTTATGAGAATTGGATGGTTATTAATGGTCGTTCACTCAATTTCGTATTCAATCGCAACAAATTAAAGACTTTTCTAAAAGAACTTATTTTACTCGACATAGGCCGATACTGTAAGAGTTCGCGATGATGCTCACACTGAAGCCGATGCCATCTAATACTACTAAAAAAATAACATTTACGGAACTTCTCTTGCCGTTACGAATAAAATGATACGCCCCACATAACAGTACACCATGAGAGATATAATAAAAACACTCGGAAGTTTTCCGTCAAACAACATTTCCATTCAAAATGCATTATTTGTCACTTAGCAATAAAAAAAATCTCGTCATTCCATTCCAGATAAAGCGAGTAACCCTTTAAGTATCGTTGATGTGTTTTGGGAATCGTAAATTCCATTGACACAAATCTATGAGCAATGCAAAGACGATAACACTCGTGAACACAGTTAAACTTTAATTTTCTCAGAATCAGAAAGACACGATAAGATGGTTAAATACGAAGAAAAGTTTTCTTGTGTAGGAAGGAGAATAGTTTTCTGTTAGATTTCTCCATTCAAGGGACCAGCTATTCAACGAAAAGCTATTTTAATGTTAGTTTACCTTTAGAGTTATATTTAACTGGCACGTCTATATCCGAAATTACTTTTAAATTCTGCGAGTAAATAAATTTACATTTATCTACGGTAAACTTGAACAAAGTCGAAAGTTTTAGATTTTTTTACATTAAATTTCCAATTTGTGGAAAGTCCATGTATGAAGAAAAATTCTTGGTTCAGCTCAACATCCGAACCCAATTTTCGCTTTACAAATTCCAGTTATTTCGGATGTAATTTTATTTGGAATGTGGAAAGCACATGCGAAGCCGACGATGTTTATGATATTATTATTTTTTTCGTTCAGTTAATTTCTTCTGTTGTGTCCCTTTGTCCAAAGGTTAATTGCATACCCGAAAATGTGTAACGGAGTAATTAGTAATTCGGATTGCAAATGGGAATTGTGTGATACAGTTACCCTAATATTTAGCATCCCACAAAAATTAAATTTATTATTCCATCTTTATGTGTACATTTTAATGTGTGCGCTGCAGATAGCTACGTATATAATATGGGAGAAGTGATATTTGACATTAAACAGGCATTTTATTATTGAATTATGTTCGGTTTTGTATATGTCATTATAATTTAGCTGAGAAGGTATTAATGATTATTATGAGCAGATAAGCTTTTTATGAAGCTAATGGTGGATAATGCATTAACTAAGCAGGTGAAGCTTCATACAAACCATGAATGTACGGTAATATATTAATGTAATGCTTGCGAAGCATGTGAGTCCCTGAAGGCAAGATTATTAGGATCTTTAAGATAACTCATTGTGAAAATTTCATGCATGAAATAATTCAATTGAATAGAGTTCGGGGTAAGTGTTTTAGATGAACGAAATATTTCTTTAATTGTGTTGAGGTAATCACTACTGAAGAATCTATTTGAATAGAACTGAATGAGATAGTTGTGAAAAGGGTTAAATATGAATAGTGTGAATAACTGTTAGATGAGAGAGTTCACGGTACTGTAAGCAAGATTAGATATGAATGTCAGACTTTTAGACAAAAGAAAATGAGTTCATTTTGATAATACATCGAAACGTGAAGCAGCGGAATCTTCCTCTCAATCTTTTCTTTCGATTTATGTTATTAACGTCTCAAGTTTCATCAATAAACGATACTGACTAATCGACAGATGAAGAAATTCAACCATTTTTCCAGTCTGCAGGCTTACAGTAACGTTACGTAAATTGGTATTTAAAATATATTTTACTTTACCAGTGAGGGAATGTGGCCATACTGTACACGTGAAGGAATTTGATATCTTGTATCATGATGAGTAAAAGTACCTCGGGCTGACACACTCGGATACTTTTACTCATTTCGATATGAGATATCAAATTCATTCACTGGTACAGTCATCTACTATTTTTGTAAAATGTGATATGTTCAACCAGGGCATATTTTAAGGGAATTAAGGGAACAGGATCCTAAATTTTCTAAAATTTTAGAGATTTTCGGAATTTAAGAAATTTTCTGGATTTTTTAAGGGTATTTTAGCGAATTTGAAGAATTTTATTCCCTTAAAATAGGCCCTACAACTATGCTGCTAAAATAAAAAAAAATCACTGTGGCGATTACACCTCTATGTACATACATTGTATATGGCAGTTTCCACGCTCAGTGAGAATTCACAATTTGTACTAACACACAGGGACTGTCGTACTAGTGTTAAAAATATACATTTACCGGTATTTTACAGAAATTTGTAGCGGATTTTTGGTTGCTACCGGTATTTGGCGTCATTAATCTTTTGTTTTCAATGTAAAATAGCGCGCAAAGCGCTATTTGTCAACCAATTTAATGCACTTTAGTAGCGGTTTGTTCGAAAATGTTTGCCTATCGGTATGATGTTTTGGATTTTTTTACTAAGGAAACGTTCGGAACGGTGATATTTTTAATTATTTTATATTAATTTTTTCAATCAAATTTACCTTGATCTGTGATTAAAATGAAGTCTTGCCCTTCTCTTATTTTTAAATTAAGTAATGGTTCAAATCTAATTATGAAACTATAAGAAAACACCTTTGCCGGTCGATGACTGCATACAATTTTTCTCACTTTAGAAACGTTCGGAACGACGATTGATTTTGTTGTACTTGGCAGACTTTGCATAAATATTTAGATTTTTTTGTCTTAATATGAAGATTTATCTCATTTATCATTAAGAAACAGTTTTCAAATCATTTCCAATGTTTGCAATATCTTTATTTTGTATTGAAAAACACCATGCACGAAATGTTACAAAAGAACATGCCATATAATACATCTATAACTGTGACTTCAGTGTTGAAATTGGCTACAATGACTGATGCATGTACTTTATTTCATTATTTAAATATAGTTTAACGCTTGAGCTATTTATTTGTACTTTTATCTAAAAAAAATGTTTTCCGTACCGAATGTAATTTTGCTTCATTCCTTGCGATTTTTGTTTGTAATTAAATCTATAATTCAGCTTCTGATCGGACAGCCTGAAAGCTCCATTAATTATATAAATACACATAATATTCTACATGAACAATGAACAAAACAAAAAAATTGTTGCAAATATGGAAATTTAATTAAACCAATTCACCTGTTCGGTGTGTGTATGTATATACATCGCAATAATGCTGTATTATTGTTTCGTAATAATATAGGGGTAACAACAATGCTGAATTTTTTTCACAACATCAAACGGCTTTCCGAAGCACACTGCCCGTTGTGTCCAATTTGACTGCAATGAACGTATGGGACGGCGTCTGTATGGGCTTCATCTAATGCATCATTGCTGGAATTTGTTTGTGTTAACTATAAATGGTCGGAAACGTCCACAACACAATGCCATCTATCGACCCGGCGAAAATCCCGTTACACAGGTAGGTGTATTGATACAACATTTATTTCCATAAATATTCTTTTCAACGCGTTATGCCTTTTATTAATCATAGATGTCACATGAATTTTTGTTATGTTTTGCTAAACATCCATTTGTTTTTTTTTGGCTCCTCTTTTCTACTTAAAAATTGAAAAGCCAACAAAAATATTTTACTCCAATTAAACAGACAAAAGGAAAACAGACTGTTTTACATTGAAAATATTTAATTTAATATTGCACGATGGTACACTAAGTACTTCAAACTTATTTTACTACAAACAGAGACAAAACAGTCCTATGCAAAAGAATATGAAATTTATTTAGCTGTGTTTTTTATCAAATGTTTAAGGCTGAAGTAGGGGTCCTTATTTCGTGTCCAATTGAAATTTTCTTTTCAATAACACCTAGAAGTGAAACATTCTTTCCAGAAATGTAGCAAAATAATGTGAGTCACCAGTTGAAGTAACTGAAAAATAATTTAAATAAAAACCCCTTTACGTTTCTTTTGAACATGGCTTGTTTCCAAGCTTGTTTTGAAACACTGAATTGAAAAGGACTTTTGAAAGAGATCTTATGGATTTTTTGGCAGTCGACAGACTTGAAATATGTGACGCATTTTGTTGTTTTTTAGCTCCACTTCACCTAAACAAAGTTCTTTTACGGGATGAAATAGTTATGTATGGTTTCCACTCAACAAATATTCCGTGAGATAGACAGCTGTAGTAAACAAAGCAAAAATTTTAGAAAATCAATTTTGTCTCTCACAAGGATTCCCTTTTTTGGAAAGTGGAAATCAAGCCTTACACGTATGAGCGTGGCGGAGAAAACCGTTTAAGCATGTAAAAACCAAGTTTGTATGAGTGAATCAGCTGAAACGAAATGTGTGACTTAATCATATGACTGCAATGAAATGTGCAACTTATTTGCACAAAATCGGGTTTAAGTTTACGACTTACATATGCGGAGCGAGTATAGAAAATAGGGACGTCTGCTTTAAAAATAAACTTGTGCAGTGTGATGCACAGCACCGAAAGTCTAATACGAGTGTGGAAACATATGTCAAAATTTATGCTGTAATATCAAGTGTAATATACAGGAAATCGTTTATAAAAGTCCTACTTATCCATATTGTTACTAACCTTAGACTAAGTCGAAATAGACTGACTCTTCATACAAATTTTTGCTAGAGTGCTGAAGCAAAAGTAAATACAAAATATGTAATAGTATAAGTGAGCAAGGCTATTACCACAAATTTATATCATACTCGAAATCGGCGCCAATGTTGATTCGTATGGATTATTTTTCAAATTTTGTTTGACGTTCAAACGACGTTCGAACGACGTATGAATGTGTTGATGTATTTTGTGTATGTTATGCATACGTAATAGGGCGTATCGAATTTTTAGAATTTTAAGGGCCGCGATAGCCTGTGTGCGGAAAACGTAGATCATTGAAAACTAATTCCAGGCATATGGTTGATGGATCCGAAGGTCCCCGGGAAGAAGTCCCCCCGGACGACTTTAACTTTCAAATGGTCATAACTCGGAAAGTTGAGAGTATTTCTGAAAACAATGTTCTAGCAGGATGTAGAGCGTTAAAAACTCTACAAAACTGCCAAAGAAACTGATGGTCCAAAAGGTGTGTCTGTCGAGGTTTTCTAACATCGAAAGTTCGACATTTTCGTTTTGACTTTTTATTTCCTGAGAGACAAAATATTAAGTTTAGCTTTTGGCATGAGGTTGTAGAGGAGGTCGAGTACTACCAGTACACTAGGCATTGTCCCGGTCGGCGATCCATCCGAAACCACTTTTTCAACATTAATGAATGAACTTTTTTAGTGTACCCACGTCGCCCACGAAGCCAGTGCAGACACTGTAACCGGTGTTGCTGAGTCGATGTAACCTTGGCCAGTAAGTGCACATAATATTCCATATATATAAGCATACGACCGTACATCAAATATCTAAAAAACTGTGTGACGTGCTCATGACTCTATGCAACGAATTCTGCTTCAAAATGAAGTTTTCTTACTGAGAACCACCGTTTCCCACTACTTACTTTGTTTTCTATTCTCTCGTGACAGTTCATCAATATATAATTGTTATGGAGTCCATTACGATAACATTTAATTACATTGATTGCACTTAATTTAATAACTCCGTGTAATTTCTATCTACATATGTGCGTGTAAGTGTATGCATTGTATGCTCGCCCTAAATTCCAATCAATGATAATTATTATTAAACGGTGTTATCGGTGTTTAAAATAAATGAAAATAATAACGCAAACCAAGACAAAAATAGAGACAGTTTTATCATTCAAAAATTGGTTGGGTTATCACATTCATTATCCTACGTGTTCCGTGTATTTTACAAACACCATAAAATTCCAAAACTAGAAATTCAATTGTTTAAACCAGAAAACTTCAAAGAAAACGTAAAGTTTTCCTTTCTTTTCGGGTGTCTATAGCCATTTTTTTATCGATATATAAAAATGGAAGTTCTCTCATTCGAACGTTATTGAAAAAAAAACGAATTCACTCAATCATTTAAGTTTCAAACTTTCCATGTCAAAGAACAACTTAGATCATCGGTGCAAATCGCAATTAAAATAATACTTGGTAGATTCATTATATCATGCACTAACAAAATTACCAAACTTACCATAGCAACGGATAATGAGGTTGCATTCAGTTATTCATTGATCGTCGAATAAATTAACCACCAAAGATATTGCAAGCACACAGACAACTTTGCCGATGAAAAGCTAAAACCAGAACGTTATATGGCTCGTTCCATTATGATTTTTGTTGGAAATTTAGGAAGGTAAATAGACAGTTATATGAGGCATAGAAGTGTATGCTAAAGATGCAGAAAATAGACTTCCTTTCCATCATATTCATAGTTTGGAGGACTGCTCCAATGCACTAATCATTCGTGAAAGTGGCTGCTGTCTACTTCCGTGTTTGTCCAACAAATTTTGAGTGAGTGTCTGCATTATGAAATGGGCCATATAGATTTCCGTTTCTGTATTCTGTGTGATATCAGTCTAGCACACAATGAATATTTTGAATCGTTTAATGATAGTCAACAAAGGTAGTTAACCGGTATTGAAATTCAAATTACATATAATAAAGTTGCTGCACTACTGCACTAAACCTATGGCATCCATACTGTTTGAAATGTTCACGCTTCATAGGGATTAATAACCAAATTTCGATTCTTTAATTAACATCTATATGACATGTAGTAGTCATATTGTGAAACAGAATTTCGCTTAAATAACAATCTGAGCCTGGTGATGCTATGAATAATAAAAAAATCAATTCGCTTGGACGAGAAAGAAGCCAATCTGTAGAGAGTAGAATTTTTTAATTAAACTCAAAAGTTTTTAACTGTTCGGAATGCTTATACAAACGAATATTCACAAAAGGTTGGGTGCCATAGAAGCTGTCACTGGATCAGCACTTCAACACCCCATTTTGAAAATACATTACTTTATTGCTGTTGCCCAATTAACAAAATATTTCAATTATTTTCTTGAATGAATCGAATCAACGTGGCACCGATATGGAACAGCCAGTTGTGCTCCAACATTATGCGATAAAATTGTTTTGTAATAAAAAAAGAAATTAGAGTTTTATGCGACGTTTTTAAACCACTCGATGAACCCATTATATTCATTCAAAAATAGCTTCGATTCCCTCGACAATTTCGAAAATTAATTTCTGGTATACATTCCGGTACATTCATAAATAATGTTCGCACATATTCAAATACTCTGAAACATGATTCGCAGTGCGTTTAGACACAAAAAAAAACGCCAAACCATATCCCGTTTCAAAATCAACAAAACAATATCCATAAAACTCGATTTGAAATTTATTTTTTTGGTTGGTTGCTGTTACCTCCTGTGAATTGTGATGTGTAATTCGGAATAATATCAATTTTACCCGAAATTGTTTACAGTTTAATAGAACTTCAATTATGTGGTTGTGGTTATCAGTTTAGTGCAAAAATGTTGTAACTAATTCCGAAATCAATGCTGGGAAGTGCGGGAAATCACAGTTTCGAACAGATTAAATGATACTACGTAAGGTAAAATAAAATTCTACGAAACTTTTAGTATATTCTTAAATTCAAAAAAATCGCCAAAAATCAAAAATTGCACCAACTGTAATGAAAAAATGAACACATCCATTTCTGACATTGTTATAGGACTCATATTATTATGTCAGAATGTGGTTTCTGTTCGATATTTTGCTTCAATTTACTTTAATTTTTTCATATTTATCAAGGTTTTAAAACTTAATTCATGATTATAGTGATCCTTAAATTTCTTGAAATTTTATGTGCTCGTCGTATCGGTATCACAAACCAAACAATCAAATTTCTGTGCGTATGTTTACTTTTCTACGAATGCGTCGAAACACGCAAGCAGAATTTTGCCAAATGTTGACAAATTTCGACGAATTTCGACAACCAGTCTGCAAATGTTGTCGTTGTTTCAAATTGAATTTTCAACAATGTATGTTCGTTAATTGATAAATGAATCAACGAAATTAATGTAAAATAGCTTCACCTTGTCGTTTTTCATGTGTACTTCTTACAAATTTGTCGAAAAATTATAAAAACGGCATTTGAAACAAGGC
>NW_023503735.1:0-8571 GCF_014529535.1 Bradysia coprophila | reverse complement strand
TTATCTGTCCTCGATGACTGTTGAGGACAGACTAAATGCTATGGAAGAAGATGAGTGGTTGGAATTACGGAAAAACCGGCAGAAAATTCCTCGGTATAGTATAACCTATACCGCGGGAAATTGCTGCGGTCTTACATCAACCACAAATGCATTACGGTTACGATTTCAAAAGTGAGATATAATTACACGATACCCATGTTTCAGGGAATTATATCGAAACTCACTTTTGTAATTTTGGCATATCTGTCCTCGATGACTGCCGAGGACAGACTAAATGCCGGTTGATGTGCATCAACCACATACAGAAACAATCAACTGGGAAACAATTACACGATACCCATATTTCAGGGAATTATATCGAAACCCACTTGTACGGATCTGTTCTCGTTGACTGTCGAGAACAGACTGACAAATAAATCCTTTAGTTCCGTTTACATTAAGCACAAATGCTCTTTTACCATGGTGTTGTGTTGTTTTACAGCATTAATTTCAAAAGTGAGAATTAATTTTTCATCATTTTATTCGGGTTGCGTATTATTATTATAAACGGTGAAACGTCTCGTCACGAATCGTAAACGGTAACCGTTTCGTTCACATTTCGTTGAATAAAATAAATTTTTTCAACAATTTGGTCAAGTCAAAGCAATACAACATTTTGGTAATGGAACCACCCATTCCACGAAAACTCCGTTCCTACGGGCGGAATTGTCAGCTGTTAGAAAAGGAATAATTGTACAAAAAGTGAATCTGAAAGCTTAGACTCTAACCTTTCTAATTCATTTCTTCACGTGACTATTACTTTTGTAGCAGCTGAGAATTTCGCAATGGGGAAACGATTGTTCGAAAAATAGTCATAGCAAATTTTTTTGAGAGCATTTAGCGTCTCATATTTTGCTATAGAGGTACATGAAATGAAATGTTAAGATTGCAAAATGTTATTTGAACATAAAAGTAATTTTTCCAATCTTAACATTTCACTTCATGTACGTCTATAGCAAAATATGGGTAGCTGGTGTGAGGAATGTACGGGTATTAAATAACGTTTGTACGTTACTCACATCAGATACTCATATTTTGCTATAGACGTACATGAAGTGAAATGATAAGATTGGAAAATGTTTTCTGAACACTAAAGCAATTTTTCCAATCTCAATATTTTACTACATGCATGTCTATAGCAAAATATGAGTATCTGGTGTGAGGAATGTACGGGTTTTAAATAATATTTGTACATTCCACACATCAGATTCTCATATTGCGCTATAGACGTACATGAAGCAAGTTTTTTTTTGAGAGCATTTAGCGTTACCCAGGCTACACGTGGACCAAAGATCCGGACGCGCTCTCATTATAGCCCAAAAATTGTTGTGTCGTCTCACGAAAACCGCAGAAGATTCCCTCGAGATTGTATAACCAATTTCGCGGGAAACTGCTGCGGTCTTCCCACCACGGTGAGACCATACCCCGTCTCACGAAAACCGCAGAAGATCCCTCGAAATTGTATAACCAATTTCGCGGGAAACTGCTGCGGTCTTCCTACCACGGTGAGACCGTACCCGTCTCACGAAAACCGCAGAAGATGCCCTCGAAATTGTATAACCAATTTCGCGGGAAACTGCTGCGGTCTTCCTACCACGGTGAGACCGTATCCCGTCTCACGAAAACCGCAGAAGATGCCCTCGAAATTGTATAACCAATTTCGCGGGAAACTGCTGCGGTCTTCCTACCACGGTGAGACCGTAGCCCGTCTCACTAAAACCGCAGAAGATGCCCTCGAAATTGTATAACCAATTTCGCGGGAAACTGCTGCGGTCTTCCCACCACGGTGAGACCGTACCTCGTCACATACACAATCAAGTGGGATACAATTACACGATACCCATATTTCAGGGAATTATATCGAAACCCACTTTTGTATTCTTTACCTTATCTGTCCTCGATGACTGTTGAGGACAGACTAAATGCTATGGAAGAAGATGAGTGGTTGGAATTACGGAAAAACCGCAGAAAATTCCCTCGGTATAGTATAACCTATACCGCGGGAAATTGCTGCGGTCTTACATCAACCACAAATGCATTACGGTTACGATTTCAAAAGTGAGATATAATTACACGATACCCATGTTTCAGGGAATTATATCGAAACTCACTTTTGTAATTTTGGCATATCTGTCCTCGATGACTGCCGAGGACAGACTAAATGCCGTTGATGTGCATCAACCACATACAGAAACAATCAACTGGGAAACAATTACACGATACCCATATTTCAGGGAATTATATCGAAACCCACTTGTACGGATCTGTTCTCGTTGACTGTCGAGAACAGACTGACAAATAAATCCTTTAGTTCCGTTTTACATTAAGCACAAATGCTCTTTTACCATGGTGTTGTGTTGTTTTACAGCATTAATTTCAAAAGTGAGAATTAATTTTTCATCATTTTATTCGGGTTGCGTATTATTATTATAAACGGTGAAACGTCTCGTCACGAATCGTAAACGGTAACCCGTTTCGTTCACATTTCGTTGAATAAAATAAATTTTTTCAAACAATTTGGTCAAGTCAAAGCAATACAACATTTTGGTAATGGAACCACCCATTCCACGAAAACTCCGTTCCTACGGGCGGAATTGTCAGCTGTTAGAAAAGGAATAATTGTACAAAAAAGTGAATCTGAAAGCTTAGACTCTAACCTTTCTAATTCATTTCTTCACGTGACTATTACTTTTGTAGCAGCTGAGAATTTCGCAATGGGGAAACGATTGTTCGAAAAATAGTCATAGCAAATTTTTTTGAGAGCATTTAGCGTCTCATATTTTGCTATAGAGGTACATGAAATGAAATGTTAAGATTGCAAAATGTTATTTGAACATAAAAGTAATTTTTCCAATCTTAACATTTCACTTCATGTACGTCTATAGCAAAATATGGGTAGCTGGTGTGAGGAATGTACGGGTATTAAATAACGTTTGTACGTTACTCACATCAGATACTCATATTTTGCTATAGACGTACATGAAGTGAAATGATAAGATTGGAAAATGTTTTCTGAACACTAAAGCAATTTTTCCAATCTCAATATTTTACTACATGCATGTCTATAGCAAAATATGAGTATCTGGTGTGAGGAATGTACGGGTTTTAAATAATATTTGTACATTCCACACATCAGATTCTCATATTGCGCTATAGACGTACATGAAGCAAGTTTTTTTTGAGAGCATTTAGCGTTACCCAGGCTACACGTGGACCAAAGATCCGGACGCGCTCTCATTATAGCCCAAAAATTGTTGTGTCGTCTCACGAAAACCGCAGAAGATTCCCTCGAGATTGTATAACCAATTTCGCGGGAAACTGCTGCGGTCTTCCCACCACGGTGAGACCATACCCCGTCTCACGAAAACCGCAGAAGATGCCCTCGAAATTGTATAACCAATTTCGCGGGAAACTGCTGCGGTCTTCCTACCACGGTGAGACCGTACCCCGTCTCACGAAAACCGCAGAAGATGCCCTCGAAATTGTATAACCAATTTCGCGGGAAACTGCTGCGGTCTTCCTACCACGGTGAGACCGTAACCCGTCTCACGAAAACCGCAGAAGATGCCCTCGAAATTGTATAACCAATTTCGCGGGAAACTGCTGCGGTCTTCCTACCACGGTGAGACCGTAGCCCGTCTCACGAAAACCGCAGAAGATGCCCTCGAAATTGTATAACCAATTTCGCGGGAAACTGCTGCGGTCTTCCCACCACGGTGAGACCGTACCTCGTCACATACACAATCAAGTGGGATACAATTACACGATACCCATATTTCAGGGAATTATATCGAAACCCACTTTTGTATTCTTTACCTTATCTGTCCTCGATGACTGTTGAGGACAGACTAAATGCTATGGAAGAAGATGAGTGGTTGGAATTACGGAAAAACCGCAGAAAATTCCCTCGGTATAGTATAACCTATACCGCGGGAAATTGCTGCGGTCTTACATCAACCACAAATGCATTACGGTTACGATTTCAAAAGTGAGATATAATTACACGATACCCATGTTTCAGGGAATTATATCGAAACTCACTTTTGTAATTTTGGCATATCTGTCCTCGATGACTGCCGAGGACAGACTAAATGCCGTTGATGTGCATCAACCACATACAGAAACAATCAACTGGGAAACAATTACACGATACCCATATTTCAGGGAATTATATCGAAACCCACTTGTACGGATCTGTTCTCGTTGACTGTCGAGAACAGACTGACAAATAAATCCTTTAGTTCCGTTTTACATTAAGCACAAATGCTCTTTTACCATGGTGTTGTGTTGTTTTACAGCATTAATTTCAAAAGTGAGAATTAATTTTTCATCATTTTATTCGGGTTGCGTATTATTATTATAAACGGTGAAACGTCTCGTCACGAATCGTAAACGGTAACCCGTTTCGTTCACATTTCGTTGAATAAAATAAATTTTTTCAACAATTTGGTCAAGTCAAAGCAATACAACATTTTGGTAATGGAACCACCCATTCCACGAAAACTCCGTTCCTACGGGCGGAATTGTCAGCTGTTAGAAAAGGAATAATTGTACAAAAAAGTGAATCTGAAAGCTTAGACTCTAACCTTTCTAATTCATTTCTTCACGTGACTATTACTTTTGTAGCAGCTGAGAATTTCGCAATGGGGAAACGATTGTTCGAAAAATAGTCATAGCAAATTTTTTTGAGAGCATTTAGCGTCTCATATTTTGCTATAGAGGTACATGAAATGAAATGTTAAGATTGCAAAATGTTATTTGAACATAAAAGTAATTTTTCCAATCTTAACATTTCACTTCATGTACGTCTATAGCAAAATATGGGTAGCTGGTGTGAGGAATGTACGGGTATTAAATAACGTTTGTACGTTACTCACATCAGATACTCATATTTTGCTATAGACGTACATGAAGTGAAATGATAAGATTGGAAAATGTTTTCTGAACACTAAAGCAATTTTTCCAATCTCAATATTTTACTACATGCATGTCTATAGCAAAATATGAGTATCTGGTGTGAGGAATGTACGGGTTTTAAATAATATTTGTACATTCCACACATCAGATTCTCATATTGCGCTATAGACGTACATGAAGCAAGTTTTTTTTGAGAGCATTTAGCGTTACCCAGGCTACACGTGGACCAAAGATCCGGACGCGCTCTCATTATAGCCCAAAAATTGTTGTGTCGTCTCACGAAAACCGCAGAAGATTCCCTCGAGATTGTATAACCAATTTCGCGGGAAACTGCTGCGGTCTTCCCACCACGGTGAGACCATACCCCGTCTCACGAAAACCGCAGAAGATGCCCTCGAAATTGTATAACCAATTTCGCGGGAAACTGCTGCGGTCTTCCTACCACGGTGAGACCGTACCCCGTCTCACGAAAACCGCAGAAGATGCCCTCGAAATTGTATAACCAATTTCGCGGGAAACTGCTGCGGTCTTCCTACCACGGTGAGACCGTACCCCGTCTCACGAAAACCGCAGAAGATGCCCTCGAAATTGTATAACCAATTTCGCGGGAAACTGCTGCGGTCTTCCTACCACGGTGAGACCGTACCCGTCTCACGAAAACCGCAGAAGATGCCCTCGAAATTGTATAACCAATTTCGCGGGAAACTGCTGCGGTCTTCCCACCACGGTGAGACCGTACCTCGTCACATACACAATCAAGTGGGATACAATTACACGATACCCATATTTCAGGGAATTATATCGAAACCCACTTTTGTATTCTTTACCTTATCTGTCCTCGATGACTGTTGAGGACAGACTAAATGCTATGGAAGAAGATGAGTGGTTGGAATTACGGAAAAACCGCAGAAAATTCCCTCGGTATAGTATAACCTATACCGCGGGAAATTGCTGCGGTCTTACATCAACCACAAATGCATTACGGTTACGATTTCAAAAGTGAGATATAATTACACGATACCCATGTTTCAGGGAATTATATCGAAACTCACTTTTGTAATTTTGGCATATCTGTCCTCGATGACTGCCGAGGACAGACTAAATGCCGTTGATGTGCATCAACCACATACAGAAACAATCAACTGGGAAACAATTACACGATACCCATATTTCAGGGAATTATATCGAAACCCACTTGTACGGATCTGTTCTCGTTGACTGTCGAGAACAGACTGACAAATAAATCCTTTAGTTCCGTTTTACATTAAGCACAAATGCTCTTTTACCATGGTGTTGTGTTGTTTTACAGCATTAATTTCAAAAGTGAGAATTAATTTTTCATCATTTTATTCGGGTTGCGTATTATTATTATAAACGGTGAAACGTCTCGTCACGAATCGTAAACGGTAACCCGTTTCGTTCACATTTCGTTGAATAAAATAAATTTTTTCAACAATTTGGTCAAGTCAAAGCAATACAACATTTTGGTAATGGAACCACCCATTCCACGAAAACTCCGTTCCTACGGGCGGAATTGTCAGCTGTTAGAAAAGGAATAATTGTACAAAAAAGTGAATCTGAAAGCTTAGACTCTAACCTTTCTAATTCATTTCTTCACGTGACTATTACTTTTGTAGCAGCTGAGAATTTCGCAATGGGGAAACGATTGTTCGAAAAATAGTCATAGCAAATTTTTTTGAGAGCATTTAGCGTCTCATATTTTGCTATAGAGGTACATGAAATGAAATGTTAAGATTGCAAAATGTTATTTGAACATAAAAGTAATTTTTCCAATCTTAACATTTCACTTCATGTACGTCTATAGCAAAATATGGGTAGCTGGTGTGAGGAATGTACGGGTATTAAATAACGTTTGTACGTTACTCACATCAGATACTCATATTTTGCTATAGACGTACATGAAGTGAAATGATAAGATTGGAAAATGTTTTCTGAACACTAAAGCAATTTTTCCAATCTCAATATTTTACTACATGCATGTCTATAGCAAAATATGAGTATCTGGTGTGAGGAATGTACGGGTTTTAAATAATATTTGTACATTCCACACATCAGATTCTCATATTGCGCTATAGACGTACATGAAGCAAGTTTTTTTTGAGAGCATTTAGCGTTACCCAGGCTACACGTGGACCAAAGATCCGGACGCGCTCTCATTATAGCCCAAAAATTGTTGTGTCGTCTCACGAAAACCGCAGAAGATTCCCTCGAGATTGTATAACCAATTTCGCGGGAAACTGCTGCGGTCTTCCCACCACGGTGAGACCATACCCCCGTCTCACGAAAACCGCAGAAGATGCCCTCGGAAATTGTATAACCAATTTCGCCGGGAAAACTGCTGGCGGTCTTCCTACCACGGTGAGACCGTACCCCGTCTCACGAAAACCGCAGAAGATGCCCTCGAAATTGTATAACCAATTTCGCGGGAAACTGCTGCGGTCTTCCTACCACGGTGAGACCGTAGCCCGTCTCACGAAAACCGCAGAAGATGCCCTCGAAATTGTATAACCAATTTCGCGGGAAACTGCTGCGGTCTTCCTACCACGGTGAGACCGTAGCCCGTCTCACTAAAACCGCAGAAGATGCCCTCGAAATTGTATAACCAATTTCGCGGGAAACTGCTGCGGTACTTCCCACCACGGTGAGACCGGTACCCTCGTCACATACACAATCAAGTGGGATACAATTACACGATACCCATATTTCAGGGAATTATATCGAAACCCACTTTTGTATTCTTACCTTATCTGTCCTCGATGACTGTTGAGGACAGACTAAATGCTATGGAAGAAGATGAGTGGTTGGAATTACGGAAAAACCGCAGAAAATTCCCTCGGTATAGTATAACCTATACCGCGGGAAATTGCTGCGGTCTTACATCAACCACAAATGCATTACGGTTACGGATTTCAAAGTGAGATATAATTACACGATACCCATGTTTCAGGGAATTATATCGAAACTCACTTTTGTAATTTTGGCATATCTGTCCTCGATGACTGCCGAGGACAGACTAAATGCCGTTGATGTGCATCAACCACATACAGAAAACAATCAACTGGAAACAATTACACGATACCCATATTTCAGGGAATTATATCGAAACCCACTTGTACGGATCTGTTCTCGTTGACTGTCGAGAAACAGACTGACAAATACAATCCTTTAGTTCCGTTTTACATTAAGCACAAATGCTCTTTTACCATGGTGTTGTGTTGTTTTACAGCATTAATTTCAAAAGTGAGAATTAATTTTTTCATCATTTTATTCGGGTTGCGTATTATTATTATAAACGGTGAAACGTCTCGTCAACGAATCGTAAACGGTAACCCGTTTCGTTCACATTTCGTTGAATAAAATAAATTTTTTCAACAATTTGGTCAAGTCAAAGCAATACAACATTTTGGTAATGGAACCACCCATTCCACGAAAACTCCGTTCCTACGGGCGGAATTGTCAGCTGTTAGAAAAGGAATAATTGTACAAAAAAGTTAATTCTGAAAGCTTAGACTCTAACTCTTTCTAATTCATTTCTTCACGTGACTATTACTTTTGTAGGGCAAGCTGGGAATTCTCAGGGGCAATGGGATAACG
>NW_023503734.1:0-13556 GCF_014529535.1 Bradysia coprophila | reverse complement strand
ATACGAATTGTGACTGTCAAATTTCATTCCATAGAGACATAACCTCCTCAACATTTGTATGTAAAATCGTGGATGAAATCGTTGTCATTCGTGTTGTCAAAAGTTCGGGTTTACCGAGGGTTTTACAGTTTATTTGGAACAAACTATTAACTAGCATATCTGTGTTATTTCTAATTTACGACAAGTAGGGTTCCCAGATCCTAAAATTAAAAAGAAGACTTTTTCTATATTGAAAAAGAGTAAAAAAAGAGACTGTTGTCTGGATACCAAATACAGGACGAAGGTTGAAATTCAATTATAATTTTACCGTGTTTTGCATGTTTGCATTACAATTCAGAGGCTATGTTTTAGAATGGTGACAGGGGTGTTTATTTTCCGTTAGTGAAAATGTTGTTGGTTCTTCAAGGATTGTTCTGTTATGCTATGTTTAAACGCTATAGGGTTTGGACTTTTGTGTCTCATACGATGTGAACTTAGAAAAGTTTTTCCAAACTTTCATAAGCCGCAAAACATGTATGTGACGACGGTGTTTCGATTCTTTTATAGATACGAAGTGCAATGTATCTATATATTTGAATTTGTTAAACCAAAAGATGAACCAATCATCATTATATTGGTTAACATCGAATGCTAAATGCATTAATCACATCAACAACGAATCCATGCCATTAGACAGACAGAAATGTCGTACGAAATTAAGGTCAAAATGTTTTATATCTGTGAGAAAAATTAAATGTTGCATATTAATCAGTTCAAAAATACCATTTCTCATCAGGCCATGGGACAGTGGTACTTGATACGATGCTCTAGGAACACCATATCAATTTGTACACGAACACGTATAGCGAATCATAATCGAAATGAAGTTCCAATTCATCACTATCCTTGCAGACTCGTGGCGGGCTGTGGTTAAGCCACCACAAAAGCTAAACAAAGTTTGGAATTTTGTGTCTCATACGATGTGAACTGTCTGTTTGAACCATTCGAGCAGAACTGTATTATCACTTAATAGCACAATTAAAATTTTCCTTTTCCTTTTTTATTGTAAATATTGACATTATTTCGTTATGATTTCCGTATGTGAACTGAACATGTAGTTTTTTGTTTTCTACTAAGAAGTTATTTTCAAGTTAAAAGCGCTCTAATAGTGTTAGCGCAAGCTACGCTAACGTTATTTTGGACTAGCTTAGCGTTTCGAGCGCTAACACTACTTTCAACTAGCGTTAGCGGAACGTACACTAACGATAATTGGCCAATTTTAGCGCCGCTGAAATATCGCGCTAGTTGCGCTAACGCTAACCCAACCCTGTTTTGTGGACGGTACGGTAGAGGAGTTCGTAGCGATAGCCCCTCCTATGTTTATTAGTAAACTCTTTCTTTTTCGCAACCGCCTCGAAATTTTGTGACAAAGCATTTACTGTTTTGGTTCCATCTAAGTTGTACTTTTGAAGAAAATTGAACTTTTGGAATGTGCAAATGTAAATGTTGATGTCGAGGTTGATGTCTTTTGTTACCAAACAGCAAGCTTCTACAAAACTAGAGAAATCCTGGAATGAAGTTTTCTCAGAAGTTAATGAAATTGCAGATAGTTACTCCAAAAGAAGAGTGAAAATATTCATATCGTCAGTGCAGCTATTACAAACACCAAGAGTTAGGCCTCATTTTGCTTATCGTTGTTAGTTGAGGGATGGCAAACCCAATTATTGACTGAGCCGAACATTGTACGAAAAATTGAATTAGATTACTTTCAAAAGGTAATTCTTTCGGGATTAGATTTTTGTAATCTCTGCTAAAATTGAAAAAATTTAACTCCTTCAGGGATTAAAAATGGGATTAAACAATAATATTTGGGATCTAACGATGATATTGTTGCTAAGAATTTTCCTTTAATAACTTGATTGTCTTGATATCACACATTTGTGTTAATTTAGTTCGAGCCCGATTTACTGTTCGTTTACTGTAGCTACGGCTATGTGAGAAAAATTAATTGGTAAATGAAGAAGATTATACGAATGAAAATCATGAAAAAATAGTGAAATTAGAATTGGAGATCCATCTTGCCATCTGGCTTTGATTGAAGAAAAATATTTTTCCCAACAATAGGAATATGACCAATGAAAATAGCAAAATTATAACACACATACGAGAGATCAAAAATAGAAAGCACCGATAGAAAATAATAATTTACCGATTAAAAATACCGAAATACCGATAAAATATAATAAATTACCGATAAATAATAATGAACTACCGATAGAAAATAATAAATTACCCATAAAAAATTAAAGATTATTGATAAAATGAACAATCTATCGGTATTTCAGCACTTTTTATCGGTAGTTTGGAATATTTTTATCGGTACTCGGGAATTTCGCTATCGTACTTTATTATTTTTTATCGGTACCGTGTTTATCGGTCATTTATTATTTTTTTATCGGTAGTTTTGAATTAATTTATCGGTCGAATATAATATCCCATTAAATTTTTAATTCTATAAACAATTCGGTCGCGTACTGTTAATCCAAAACGATTTAGGTCTAGCTAGGTCCATGTATTTATCTGTGTATAACAGCAGAAACAGTGCCAAAGAGTTTCCGAAGATATCTTAATCTTAATATATTGGAATTTTGGAATTTCAAACAGAAAAAAGGACCAAAACCTCGATCTAAGGACAAAATGTGAAAACGAAAAACCGAGAAATCCGTTTCGGTAAGTTTCAGTAATTTTCAGTGAATTAAAGAGATTCTTTTGAAAAAGAGCCTGCCGAAATCGGACGCATTTTCTAGTGGATTTTTTGATATGTTCCTAGATACCACTAAAAAAAAACGTCTAAGCTTGTGTGGCTGGTGAGAGTGAGAGGTGACCAAAAACCGAAAACATGCTCTTTTCCTACAGAAATTTCTCATAGTCCCCGAAACGGACAAGGCCGTGTGGGGTGTCATTAGAAAGGTAATTGCATGTACTTTCGGAGCAGATTGGGTCTTGTTTGGTTTAAAATTCATTCAAAGTATGGGTGAAAAATGGATAATTTCGGCGAACTTCTAAAGGTTCCCTTGCATCCGAAAATCAAAAAAAACGACAAACAACTGTTTTCCCCAACTGATACTGGTCTTCCAATAATACCAAACATACGTGGGTAGTGTCTCGATGAATGTGGCTTTCAAACGAAAATTTGATACTCAGCATCGCTACTCAAAAAATTTCGTACACGTGAAATGTTTGATGAAAAAGCACTTTTTCGAAGTTATTGTATCTAAAATAATACCAAAGCATTACTAGTCACACCAGCTTAGACGAAATTTTTTTGAAAGTGGTTTTGGCTTCTATTGTGGACCAATACCTATCTCGGCACATATCAAAGAATCCACTAGAAAATGCGTCCGATTTCGGCAGGCTGTTTTGCAAAACAGTCCCCCTTATTATTTCCCCTGGTTCAACAACAGCCGTTTTCATTAATTACAGAACCATTGAGCGAAACTCTGTAATCGAACAGTTCCAAGAAATTCACTTTCCTTCGTTTTAATGTTTTTAAATTTTCTCGAAGTAGTCAGTGCACGATTAAATTAAGAAAAATTCATTTCATTTTCGACTTTTCCATTGAACGGTTCGTTTTCATTTTTTTACAAATTTTAATTCAAATTTAAGTTAGAATTCACAAAATGAGTGA
The DNA here is from genome assembly GCF_014529535.1 of Bradysia coprophila. Taxonomy (NCBI): domain Eukaryota; kingdom Metazoa; phylum Arthropoda; class Insecta; order Diptera; family Sciaridae; genus Bradysia; species Bradysia coprophila. The sequence goes on along the minus strand of NW_023503734.1, from coordinate 9,889 downwards.
AAAGAAGGGCAAACGCAGCTCGTCGAAGGACAAGCGACAAAAGAAATCTAGAAGAATGGTTGGAGGGTTCACTGTAACAGATTACAATAGCGATGATGATAAGAGTTTCCCACTGGCACCAACGTCATTAAAGAAAAAAACAAAAAAAAGTAAAAGTAAAGGAGGAGGAAGATCAGTGCCCTTGCCAGGAGAAGGACCGTCATCTTCGAGTTCGTCTATGCTGAGTGGACCATCTGTGGCACCAACGTCATCATCTCTTATTCCACCAGAACGAATCAAAGTAGAGCCAAGACCACCACAAGCATTTTCATTTCCGTACCCTGTACCAGTTCTCGTCGGAGGAAGAGTAATGTCATTATCAGGACCAGGAGAGGGACCGTCTTCACTGTTCCCGCTTAAATTGAGTGGATCATCTGACTCTTCGACGTCATCATCTGTTCTTCCACCAGCACGAATCAAAGTGGAGCCAAGATCACCACAAGGAGGGCCTTCATCTCGTTTCCCGTTACCATATACCGGCAAAGGCAGTAAAAGTAAAGGATCGACGTCATCATCTGCTCTTCCATCAACAAAACGAATCAAAGTGGAGCCAAGATCACCACAACCTGGGCCTTCATCTATGTTCCCTTTACGCATCAAAGAGGAGCCAAGATCACCACAAGCTGGGTCTCCATTTTCATCAGGGCAACGAATCAAAGTCGAACGAAGATCACCGCAAGCAGAATCATCTATGTCAGGGCTGGCATATTCCGTTCCTTGTAAGAAATATTTATTCCGAACACAATTCTGTGTTCATTAATCGGAAAACCTTTTGTTACAGCTGCAGCCGCAGAAAAAGTAGGCAGAAAAAGAAAATCAGCAACCGTACTGCCACCTAGAGCGCGTCTACCGAGAGCGGCTAAAGACTTACCCCCACTTCACTATAGCGAAACGCGTAGACGTGCAGCAGCTAGACCTAGGCCGACGACTACTGCTCAAGCTGTTCGACAACTCAAAGAAGAGTTATTAACGGATGCCTTTAGAGAAGCTACACAATCTGTAGCAGCAAGTCGGGCCGGACCATCTTCATTAAGAACGACGGTCACAGTAGAGCCACCATCTTCTTCTGAGTCTTCTGACTGCGTTTTAGTATCATGGGATTCACCACCTAAAAAAGGACCAGTGCGGCGACGATGAATTTCACTCAGAAAATTCGAATTTTCAGGCAAAAATTGCAGTAGATCCAAAGTGTTTTTTGCAGCAGATTGACAATAAATTTTAGTCCATCGCTTATAACTTCGTGACTACTAATATTGAGGAACAGATGAGGTCAGCAATTTAATTTTCCATACCATATGCTACATCTCGCTCTACCACCCTATAACTGACCGATTTATGATTTTGATATTCCTCCAAGGCTGAATAAATCTAGAAATTGTTCAGTCGGTTTAGTTATCAAAGTTTTCATTTTCAACGGTTCAACGGTATGAAGACTTCCAATTTCTGCGATTCCGAAACTAATGAGTCTACTTCGAGGTCTATTTTCTTGACACTTTTGGTTCTAAACATCATTGACGGATCCACAAGGTCCAAGAAATTTTAGAAGAGTTGCTAGAAGCTGAATAACAGCTTGACGAACTAACTTGGACATTTGATGGAGAAATATAAAAATTTGCAGTTTCAGTTGAAGTTTGTGATACCTAGAGTATCAACAAAATGAAGAGGTCTCTGACAAAAAATGATGGCAATTTTTCAACGTTTCTCGGGGTCCTCTGCATAAAAACTTACATGTGTACCTGTTTGAGACGGTAGATTTAAGGCACTTTCGTTTGTAAGCCTCACTTCGCTCGGACTACAATTCGTGAAATTGCCTAAAATCAATCGTCCAAAACACGTACGCAAATAAGTGTTTGAGACTTGCGTGACGCCTTTCTTTATAGTTTTCTTGTTCTAATTTGCCATCGTTTGTGAGTAATATCTTCAAAATTTCCATTTTCATTTCATGACTTCGTTCAGATTACATCACATGCTGCGATAGTAATTCATTCCATGTTCCATGTTATGTTTTTTGAGCAATAAACTTCGGTAACTGACGCCTTCGGCTCGGATATACACATACACTTGCCGAATAACAGATACCGAAGCAAATTACTCTGAAAACACACTGGTGAGTAGACAAGTATACAGTGTTTAAGGAGAGCGAAAACCAGTTAAATATTCATCAATGAGAAAAGAAATTGAGAGTTGAGCCCAGTTTAAATTTGTATGTGATTTCTCTCATTTTGACGTGTGACCCCGAGACCAGTTTAAACAAAGTGGTCAAAAATCGCTCTCCTTAAACACTGAATCACAAGATTGTTGCCTCATGCAATGAATTACTTTCGCATTCACGTAAAATTAACCGAAAATATTCTAATCATGTGATCGATCATTTTCGCAGGGAGCAAACTGACATTTAATGGACAACATTCACATGGTGCAGGCCATAAAAATATTATTTCGGATTTTTGTTGTTTATTTTGTGCAAGGCTGTAAACTTTAAGGAGGTGTGATACACCACATTTCATACGAAAAATTCACCACGTCATACCAATTCGATTTTGGTGAATTTGTTTAGTTATATAGTGTGCTCCCACGTATCTCTTAAAATGACGATCCTGCGTGACCTCCCCAAAGTTTAAATCGATGACAGCCTTAAATGATGTGATTAGAACCACTTTTATGCTCAAAACAAACGAGGCATTGAAAACGTGTTTTGGTCCTAGTTTTCATTGACAGATGCAGCAGTCGCGATTTTGAATAGAAAAAGTTCTAACTTCATTTGACAGTTTCGAAAATTTCGTCATGAAAAATAGGACCAAAACACGTTTTCAATGCCTCGCTTGTTTTGAGCATAAATCAAATACTCTCTCTAGCAAACAAACTAGGAAAATTAGGGTGATAAAGCTGAGCAGTGTTTGCTTTCATAGAAAATTTTACACTTTCAAAAATAAATTAAATGAAGTACGACCAGCCATGATCTTTTTTTTGGAAATATTATGTCTCTTGTCACCACTTCGGTGTTCGAAAGTGTATAATTTGTGTTTGTGATGTCATTTTTGTGTTTTGCTGAGTTATTTTGATGTGCCAAAATGAAATAAAATTGCAAATTTGTGTTTTTGTGTGGTGTCGATATTGCTTCAAAAAAGCGTGGCATGGCGACTCCATCACAAAAAATGTCAGTGTCAAATTTGTCAAAATAAGATGGCATTTTGACTGATGTTAAGGAATCTCTCGCCGCGTCATTCACAATAATTCACAAAGTGACATCTTCCAAAATGTGTCAAAAAGTGAATTATTATGAATGACGCGGCGCGAGATTCCTAGCAACCATTTTGACTATGCGTCAACACGAAGTTTGTTTGCTAGAGAGGGTATTGGCCATAGACGTCATTTCACCTAGTTAAATTAATTTTTACACCAGAGTTAACCTACAGTTTGTTCATTTCATTTTTACACAGTTTCTAAAGATTGTCGATATGTCAGAGTTTTTAATGTACCCAGTCAATTAAGTTCTTCCCAAATTGCGCAATATTTGAATTCGCGATAGAAATTTTAAATTTTGCGCCAAAAATTCATAATTTGGGAAGATCTTAATTGACTGGGTATATTTAAAACTCTGACATATCTAAAACTGTGTAAAAATGAAATGAACAAACTGTAATGCCGCGCAAGAACGGGTAAAATCGAAATTTTCTCACAAATGCTGAAAAGGCTTAAGGTTTTTAAAGAACAGGTTAAGACACCAAAATTTGTTGAACAAACTAATTGTGTGAAATACCAACGTAGATATAGTGGGGATCTGATTCGCTTATATAATTACATTACCTACACACCCCCACACTATATTTATCTTGTTAAAAACTTGAAGAAAATATTTTTTTTTTGTTAATTTGAACTTTTCTTATCAAACTAAATGGCGTCATAAAGATATTTGGTTCTCATTTCCTTCTGGATAAACTTGTTTTAATTTGTTTTTAAATATTGACAAAAAATTGTTGATTGAGACTAACTCTACCTACATATGGTGACGCGAATAAGACCTAATTCAAATTTTTCTTTTGTTTTACTGTCAAATTTGACAGCTGGAGTAATAAATGTACTGATTCCGACGGTTGCTACGTTTTTAATCCAATTCATGCCGTAAGTGTGTCTGAAATTTGTATTTTTAAGTGAACGATTCGATGAAAAAGTGAACCGAAAAATTCATTTCAACGCAAAGGACCTAATTCAAATTGTTCTTTCGTTTTACTGTCCAAGTTTGACAGTATAACAAAAGAAAATTATGAATTCACGCCGCAAGTGCGGTCGAAATTCAAAATGGAAAAAGCGGAGGTTTTTCTGACGTAATGTCATTTTCATACTATACTATTACAATTATTATACAATGAAGCGTTTAAATGTATTTTCGGGTTCACTTTTTCATCGAATCGTTCACTGAAAATTCAAATTTTAGGCACACTTACGGCGTGAATTAGACCTCTTTCGCGTTGCTATGTAGTAACAGGTTGCTGTGAAAGAGCAATTCACTCCAAAATAATTTTTATAATTTTTTATATGTTCAGTTGGGACTGTAGCCCGTTGGATAAATTTGCAATAAATAAATTAAAATAGGCACAAGCACAAGAACAGATTTAAAATAAGGAGTTGGTATCATACCACGCACTGCGTGGACCAAAATAAAAGGCTTTTTGATTGTTAAAACAATCTGTTGTTGTGCCTGTTCTCGGAGTGTGTTGGAAAGAGTCGGTCGCTAGAACGTTTTTTTGATCAATTCATTGCTTTTTTAATAAATGTTCATCGGCTACAGTTCTTACCATAAGACATTTTTAATTTCTGCTAATTTCATCCACAGTTGTCCCCGTTGTGCGACCAAAACATCTTACAAATAACAAATACCTTAACAGGTCTCTTACCGAGTGACAATTTATTTGCTAAAAAGACAGGCAAAACAACCGATCGATGTGAATAATATTGTCGTCGGAGGTTCTGTTCTGCCCAAGTTGTTGTTTAAGATGCTTTGAATTACATTGCAGGTGGCCTTGCACTTAACCCGTATTTAAAACAATAGGAATGCAGCCAAGTGCAATTATACCGTTGTAGGTGTTGTTACTACAGCACACAGTTTGAGTGTTACAAGTAGTAACGCTTACCGCGGCACCTACAACCGGCACTGCGAGCGGTGAGCACTGAAATCCAACGTCTCCCACAATGTTGTTCAAATTAAGAAGTACGTCCGTCAAGCCCCAGAGACCCTTTAATCCCGATAATCCGTTTGTTAGAACATTTCGGATGAGATTAATCTGATCCGGGCTGAGTTTATCCTTGGCGGATACTTTATTGCAACATTCTAAAGACCCAGTTGAACATGCAATGACATCAGGCTGTTCTGCAAATTATAAAGTTTTCGCCGTCTTTAATTCGACATGCGTGAGACAGTTCTCCTCTCCAACATCTCAAATCTAGTGCTTATATTGCAAATAATGGTTTTAACCTTTGCTTACCGATGGGTCCATCGTTTTCCTTATCGCAATTACCGTTATTGTCGCACGAGTAACAACTTTGGACGGCACAAAGTACGGCTAATGCTGCCAATAGTATATGTTGCATAATTTTCTGCAAGAAAATTCAAAGTCAGTACATCGTTGATAGTAGGCAAGTCTGACATTTTACAGATTTCTTGATTAGACATTTTGATTATCAATTCGTTGGGTTCATATTTAGCAGATTTGATTAGGAAATGGGAAGTAGCTAGAGAAAGAATAGAAGCTCGCCATAGAGGCAATGTTTTCGTCAGAAGTTGATTTCATCAATTCTTACCAAAGTGATTCCAACAGATTTCTAACTAATATGTCGCTTGGCCGTTGAATCGATCTATTTATAGAGAAAATGTGATAATCTTCAACACTTTATTTTATGTTTATGACTTCCTAGTACGCAGCAGAGAGCAGCATTTTCATGATGGAAAAATTAATCGAAAATCGTGATCGATGTAACGATCGTGCCGTAAGAAAGGCGGAAATACAACTTGAAAGCCATAACAGAATCACCGCTAAAGAGACCTAATTTCCCGACAGAGTAAAATAAACCAGGCAGAAGAGCTTGATTTGATTAAGGACCTGAATTATCTAGTAGCCCTATATTTTTTCCTGCATACCGACTTCGCTTAACCTGAGACGAAAAGTCATGGATGCACCTTGCAATAGTTATTTGGATCACAAGGGACGAAAGTAAAGAAATTCAACCGTGTGCGAGAGTTGCTGCCCGCGCCGAAGGCAAGGGCTGCAATCGCACAGGTTGAATTTCTTTACGTCGTCCCGTGTGATCCACATAACTTTATATCACGAGAACTACGAAAATTGTAATTGAGGCACATAAACTCGAAGAAATGCGTTATAGTATGATGAATTAAACCAAAATATGGTGACATTTGCGGGGGTCCAGGGGGCGGCAGCCCCTGGTATAAGAAAATAATAATATTATCAACCATCACAACAATCAGACGTAAAAACAACAACAATATCCTTTGAATTATTCGTCATCAACTTTGTATGCTAACATTAATCAGAGCACTGGCGCACGGTTTGTTCAATATTGATCAAAGTAAACATCTTGACAAGATTTGACTTTCGCATTATGTACATCGACTTTCGCATTATATACATAGACTTTCGCATTATGTATTAACCGATTTCGATACATAACTTGCATTTTTTTACTTTCGCTTCCCGTTTGGGAACCGAAAATTACAATTTTCGTAGTTCGTGTGATGAAAATTAATTCGATTTCTGTCCGTGATTATTTGAGTTCATTTTCAAACAGTGTATTTGACGTTTCAAAAATGCACCGCTACTGCCTGGTTTATTTGACTCCGCCTCCACTTTGCTAATTTTCAATTTTCTTTTGTTCTTTTCTGTCATGTTTGACAGCGGAACAAAAGAAAATGTTGCATTAGGTCTCCTTTGCGGTAATTTGTGAGGCTGAAGTAACTTTCCACCAAAATTTCGCTATTTGGCGAGTCTATCAACTTATTCTTACTCCGAAAAATGTCTTTAGAAATAAGACCATCACTTCATTGTACGGTTGATGATTCACCATTCACGTTTTAATGAACTTAAGTTAATTACCTCCGTACGATTTTCGTGTAATTGACGGACATAAAAGCGTCTTCAGTCGTGTATTTGGAAGACATAAAAAGTAGCAATTTTCTATAAATTGCTTGATTGAACTGTGGAGCAATAAGAAAGAGACATTCGTGATTCCGGTTGATAAATTGTTTTGGTAAAAGATCAGCAGCTTTGGGCTTTGTTAATTTTTAAAATTTTAATTCACTTTGTAAGTGCGCTTTAGAATTTGAATTTTAAGTGAACGAATGACCGAAAAATGAACGGAAAAACTAAATTTCAACGCTTTCTTATATGAGAATGAGACCCTCTCAAGTAAGGTTCTGAAAGAACAGGTTAAGACAGCCACGAAGGTTGTTGTCACCGAAATTGATAAACGCACTCAGTACCAAAGTATATAAACACTGAAGGTAATGCAGACCCTCAGCGGATCAGAGAAATTACGGATCCAAACTTTCAGGTTGAATTCACGCCCCGTTAGTGTGCCTAAAATTTGAATTTTAAGTGAACGATTCGATGAACGAATGACGCTACGTTAGAAAGACCTCCGCACTTTCCATTTTGAATTTCGACCGCACTTACGGCCGTGAATTCATTTTCGTATGTTGTCTACCTTAGACTTGTGCAACATGACGGCCCTAAATCCTTCCAATTCACCACTAAATACAACTTGACGCAAACGAATTTTATGTGTGTGCAACATAACGCCGCTAAATCGTTCCTAATTCACCACTAGATGCAACTTGACGCAAACGAATTCAATTACGTGTGCAACATGACAGAGCTAATATTCACCTGAAAGTTTGGATCCGTGGTGTAACTGTGGCTTTTATTTGCATTACCTTCAGTGTTTATTTACTTGCTCAGTACAGGACTTTGTGTAAAATCAACTTGACGAAAAAGTTTTTTTAGGAAAATTTGGATTCTTTTTGTTAAGTTGTTCTTATCATATAAATTTCGTAGCCATTGACGCAATTTGTTCAACTCAAGAGTTGTCTGAACCTGTTCTTTCAGAACCTTGCCATCAAGTCCCTTTTTGAATTGTCAGCGCACTTACGACTGTGAATTGGCCCAATTATGTACTTTGGACGATACACTAAACTGGAAATTAATGGGTGTACGAACTAAACTACCAAGTCTAGCTACGCATATCAACTCGAACAAGAACTAATACAAATCTGTTATTTCTGTGTACAAACTGTCAACTGGTGACAGTAGAACAAAACAAAAACTTGAATTAGGTCTTCTTCGCGTTGCCACCCAACTCAAAAAGTTCGAAAAACGTATACACGTGGCAAGACACAGTAGATTCGCGATTCGTGAGCATACGTTTCTCGAATTTTTCTGACGTTTATTTTCATCAGGGCTACGTTCCGTGTGGCTAGAGTAAGTCTACCGCAACACGAAAGAGACCTAATTCAAGTTTTTCTATTATAAGCTTGTCAAAATTGACGATCATACGTACGTAGAAAAGAAAATTTTTGAATTAGGTCTCGTTCGCGATGCTATGTGCAATGAATAGTAGTCCCCTATTTGGCATCTGTCGACTCTGTTCACTTTTGCCGGAAGTACGTTGGATCTACACATGTGACGCCATATGTATCTTTCTTACAGAAAAACCATGAACCCTAGTTTTTTTGCAATTTTATTCGTATTTGTGTGCGTTCGAAACACATATTGCGGTGGTGGCCCTAAGGGTAAGTAGAAACGTAAATTTGTTCTACTTTATTATGTCAAGGGAAAGACCTGAAAGACCAATGCTCTCTCTATCTCTCTTTCTTGAATAGTGTTAAGAAACTGATGTTTTATCTCTTTTCACAGGAGACTATATGAAATGTGAGGGTGGGGAAGTGAAATGTTGTAATCAGTACGGGAAAAAGGAAGAGCTAGATCTTTCTAAAGCATTGGGGCTTCTCGCTATACTAAGTCTTAAGGATGTCGTTGGTAACATTGGACTACAGTGCTCACCGGTCACAGCATCTGTTATTGGCGGTGGAGGAAGTGGACAAAGTTGTACCCAACAAACTGTATGCTGTAGTGGTAACAACTTCAATGGTTTAATCGCCCTCGGTTGTACGCCTATTAACCTAAATTTAGGCTAAATGCAGCTGCCGTATTTAACATTCTTCTGACTGATGCTTTATTGCTTGAAATACTATTGTGTGCGACGAAAATAAATTAATTTCGAGTGACAATTGGTTTTCTTTTTCAACAAATGTATAATAACGATAGTAAAGCACAGGCATTCCAGAAATGCGCTTCAAGCAAATTACTATTTTGTATTAACATTTCTTTACAGTGTTTGATACACTGTTCACTTTCAGTACTCTATTTAGAGTACCATTCATGCTTAAAGTGCGCTGTTTCCACGGAAAATTTAGCGAAGAGGTGATTTTTAATGAAAAAGTTAGTGAAATAACAAGAGACTTTTCAGGAGTTGTTGCGTCCCATTTTTACAATTGATGGCAACATACAAAAATGAATTCACCTAAAATCGGTTGCGTTTTACTTAAGTTATCGTGTTACACGGTCAGATAGAGAGACAGACAGACATTTTTTTATTGTGGATTCGTTATCTATGACCATAGGCAAATGCTTCGCCCGTACCGTTAGCTTCGAATTTTTCACATGTTACAAAGGGCATGGACAGGGTACAGGTACAGGGTCGTGTGGGGTGTCATTAGAAACGTAATCACATGTACTATTGAGACGAATAGGGACTTGATGGTTTTAAAATTCATCCACAC
>NW_023503733.1:0-13836 GCF_014529535.1 Bradysia coprophila | reverse complement strand
AACACGTAACAGTGGGAATCCTACATAATTTACATTAATTAAGATTTTGAAACATACATATAAATAATTGAATTTGAATTATCAAATGGAAGAGCAAGAACGGTGAAGAAAATTGTATAAAATTAAAGAAGTTAAAAATGTTTTTTGGAGAAAATTCAAAATAAACAAAAAAAAAAGTAAAATTATGAACGCATGATACAAAAAGCATATTATTTTAATAATCAAATGTAATAATGAATAGTTTGTGTACATTTTTAAGCAAAAGAATAATATTTTACTGATTTAATCCACAGGAGTACGGATAGACTAAGGTCCTGTGTACATATCAGTCTCTCATAATCTCGGCGGTGTGAAACCTATCAATACCCGATATGAAAACAAACGACACTTGTGCTAAACGAACATATCGTCACATATCGAAGAAAGCTTCAAAACAGTGTAAAAATGATAAATTAAAAATTCAATTGAAAAATATAAATTTTCGTTGGAAAGTGTCTGGCGTCTCTGACAAGTCGAAAATTTGACGGTTAGATACTTCAAAACTCGCCACTCTTATATTTTCCAATACTTTCATTTTTACATCGATTTGAGCTTCGAAATATGACGGCAGATAATACTTGGGATGATACTCCTCGTTAAGGACATGTGACCACAAAAACTAAAAGATGAAGAACCACAACGAATGTTGTTCGTAACGGGTAATGTAACAATAGGGAACGTCAGATTTTCTGAACAGAAAATCCAAATGAAAACACAAACGGAAACGCAAACGGAAAGGGCTGCTTTGACAGATTCACTGAAAAATAAATTCTGACTGCAAGGATTTTAATTAAACAAAATGTTATTGTGTAGCGCATGATCTCAGGAGTCCGGCAAACTAATTGTTTTCTCAATCGGACCAATAGATCAAGGTTCTGAAAGAAGAGGGCAAGACAGCCATAAAGGCGGGTGACACCGAAATTGATAAACGCACTCATTACATCAGATTGTGCGTGAACTAAACTTGAAGAAAATATTTTTTTGGAAAATTCAGAATTTTGTTTTCTTGTTAAGTTGCCTTTTTCATATAAACTTCGCAGCCACTGACGCAATTGGTGTGTCACTGTTGTTTCAGTACCTTACAATAGATATGCCGAGCGATAAGCATTTGAAAGTGTGATGTTTGTATTGATGATATCAAAGTGTTATCGCCCAGAAAATATTGTCTTGATTTAGAAAGCAATTAGTTTGCCGACTCCTGAGATCATGCGCTACACAATGGCATTTTGTTTAATTAAAATCCTTGCAGTTAGAATTTAGTTTATTTTTCAGTGAACGCATTCACTTGAAATGTGCCGAATCCTGACATTTTGCTAAACCCTAAATGTCAGCCCTTCCAAGTGAGGGCGTGAATCTGTCAAACTTGCACTTTTCGTTTACGTTTCCATTTGTGTTTTCGTTCGGATTTTCTGTTCAGAAAAATCTGACGTTCTCTAATATGACCGCGAAATTATGAGGGAATGGTATTTGTGCACAGGTTTCTCGGGCTAAGAGAAATTGTTGTGGATAGGATGAAAATAAGAAAACAAAAGTGTGGAAATATAAAATTGTAAAAAACATATTTTTTTTACTAAAAAAAAGCAACAACAAAAAACTATTATTAATATTTATATATGAAAAAAACTAAATATACAAAAAGGAAAAGGAAAATGATTCCAAGACGCGATGTATAAAACTAAATCCAATAATCAAAATGATGCAAATATAAAACTGAAAAGAAAAAACTTTTTTTTAGCAAAAAACCAAAACCGAAAGAAAATTATGTCATGAAAAGTATTTCCCTTCTACATGGTCAAAATGGATGATAATATAAAAATTCACGTTGTGTTCGTTCGTATAAATAAAATAATTAATAATTTAAAAATGGAAACAAAAATAAAATTGTAAAAAAAAAAACTTTTAAACGAGGAAAAGAAGAAAAATGTTAAAAATATTTTTTTTTAAATTTTAATTTAATTTAAACAAATTCTTTTATCTAATTTCGTAATCAATTTCTATTATAAAGAAAAGTTATTTTTCTCTCGTTAGTGATTGGCTTTTTATTTTTTGTTTGTTTTTCGTTTAAAATGAAATGAAACATTGAATGCGGATAAAATGGAGTGAGTGATGTGTGCGAGTGTGGTTAGGTATTTTTTTTTGTCCTTTTTAATTAAAAATGTGTTTAATATATTGTATTTAAAATATTATTTTAATAAATTTTATCCGAAAAAGAGCACAATTTTCAACGGTTTTTTTGTATTTTGCTTTCTTGTTATTTTTCAGTTTCTGTTTTTATATTTTTCTGTTTATTTATCATTTCGGTAAAAAGCCTAATTTAACATAGCAAAGCTCCGTCGGATGCATTTACGCATTCGTCGTTCATACCTATAAATTTTAGCCTGACTTACAGTGATCCCACGCTATTTTATTGATCTTTTGACCTCTCACGCCAAATTTTTAAAAAAAACCGCCGGTCCGGCCAGTCCGGCCCAAATTCGTGCTTCTCAAATAGATAATTCTCAAAGCCCATCTTTCTGCAACGGTCAAAATGCAAGATTATGACAAAGATGAAGCCATTTGAAGAGTAATGTTCCATACTTTGAAATTTGGCAAAATTTCGCTAAACTTTATAAATTTTGTAAAACTTAACGACCCCTAGTAAAATTTCGTTAAAAATTTTACAAAATTTAAAATTTCGTTAAATTTTACAAAATTTCGTTAAATTTTACAAAAATTTTCGTTAAATTTTACAAAAATTTCCGTTAAAATTTTACAAAATTTCGTTAAATTTTACAAAATTTCGTTAAATTTTACAAAATTTCGTTAAATTTTACAAAATTTCGTTAAATTTTACAAAATTTTCGTTAAATTTTACAAAATTTCATTAAATTTTACAAAATTTCGTTTAAATTTTTACAAAATTTCGTTAAATTTTACAAAAATTCATTTAAATTTTACAAAATTTCGTTAAATTTTACAAAATTTCGTTAAATTTTACAAAATTTCGTTAAATTTTACAAAATTTCGTTAAATTTTACACAATTTCGTTAAATTTTACACAATTTCGTTAAATTTTACAAAATTTCGTTAAATTTTACAAAATTTCGTTAAATTTTACAAAACTTCGTTAAATTTTACAAAATTTCGTTAAATTTTACAAAATTTCGTTAAATTTTACAAAATTTCGTTAAATTTTACACAATTTCGTTAAATTTTACAAAATTTCGTTAAATTTTACACAATTTCGTAAAATTTTACAAAAATTTCGTTAAATTTTACAAAATTTTGTTAAGTTTTTCTAAATTTCGTTAAATATCACAAATTTGTCAAATTATCGAAAAATTTCTCAAATTTTCGTTAAAATTCAAAAATAATAGGCCCTGGTCACCGAAGTGTTAAAACCCGAACCCTTTCTATACGTTTCGATTGTCGACTTATCCTAAGTATGTCAATGCTATCGCAAGCAATAACCACAACTTTATCTATTATGCTCGAATTTCGTATGCACGTCGTTGTGTACACACCATGGTTATGGAATGATTACGTCAGAGTGATATTACCTCGTGCTCAACATTCAAGGTCTCTCTGATAAGACATTATGTGTCGTTTAGCATTATGTGAATGGGAAATAATTTTTTTGGATTTCAGTAACGTAAAAAATGGCTAATCGTATAGATTACGGAAAGTTTTGGAAAAAAAAAAGTTAAAAATTAACAGATAACATAGTCGAAGCAACAAGCAAACGATATTTTAACGAAATTCAAATCCTGCATTTTATAATGGATACAGACCACAAAGTCAGTTACTTATTCTTGGTTTTTTCTTATCTTTATTTCAATTTCAACCTTTAACAGATGGCAAGCATATTATTCGTTGTTACCGCAGCTGCTTTACTTATTTTGTTAAGAAAATTTAATTTAAAACAAATCTTTTACTTCATTAGTTTTGACATGCATTTCGCTATTTAAAATGACATTTGCTTGAGCTCATCGTTTATTGCTGTCTTCGCGTTCCACAACAGATGATATAGCCGTTATTTCAATTAAAACTCATAGATCGATAGACCCTGCACCCAAGCTATCTCAGACTAAAGACAAAACCGGATTTTTATTGAGAAGCACAGCTAGCTGGTTTGATTGAAATCAATAAAATAAATTTCGACGAGACCTTGATCATGCTCTCAAGTTAGATAGATAGTAATTCAACCGTTTTTTTATAGTTCCTCTGATCTTTTAAGCATATTTACTTCAGACAGTGTTTGCCTATCATTTCCATAATCTCAGTTATTAATACACACACAGACAAATTGGCTCATTGAGCTTTCATATTTCAAAGAAATGACTAAACATCAGGAGTGTCATCATTGAAAAGTTGTTGTTTTGTTCGATAAAGTGCCAACAATTTCTATCAGAAGAAAGAAATATCAACAAAACGAATTTATGATAAAGCACAAGAAACCGATTGTTTCGTTCATTTGGTTCGTTTATTCAATTGGAAAATATTCAATCATTTCCGCCGTTTAGAACCCGCAAACATTGATTGCCAATTATTGTTTGATTTTAATCACTCGACAGGAAAAAAAAAATAAGTTCTCTTGTGGCATTATCGTGCTTATCAATCGTTGCGGTTCGTTTTCTTCGCAAACGGCTTGTCTTATACAATAACGATTTCTTTGAAGGTGGATTTGTATTTTACAAATTCAAAAATGCATTTAAAAACCTGTCTATTTAATGGGACAGTGTGACAATGACGGTCGAGCAATATGATTGGATCTCAAACGACAACAACTCAAAATCCACTTTAAAATTGAATCCCAACAAAAATCTCTTCGAGAAAAGTGTGACGCAGTCTTTGAAGTACAATTTCTAAAATGAATGATATCGCTAGAGTTGTCGCTTTCAGCTTCGTTACGCAAAAATTAAATTTTACACCCAATTTTAGTTCAAACAAGCTGGCTTAGTTTTTCTCATCATCTGCCAAATAATTTTTACAAAAAAAAATTTGACAGGAAACAACCAAAATTTTACCAAAAAAATCTGTGTCGCATGTGGCAGATAAATTTTCTTGCTGATCTGTTCCTGAACATTTGCCACTTTGCGACGCAGATTTTTTTGGTAAAATTTTGGTTGTTCCCAGTCAAATTTTTTTTGGTAAAAATTTATTTGGCAGATGATGAGAAAAACTAAGCCAGCTTGTTTGAACTAAAATTGGGTGTAAAATTTAATTTTTGCGTAACGAAGCTGCAAGCGTCAACTCTAGCGATATCATTCATTTTAGAAATTGTACTTCAAAGACTGCGTCACACTTTTCTCGAAGAGATTTTTGTTGGATATCAGTCGTTTTAGAACACTGCTTTTTATAACAGTTTATAACAGAAATTCGGAAATTTAGCGAAATTTGAAAATTTGACGAAAATCGAGAATTTGACGAAAATCGAAAATTTGACGAAAATCGAAAATTTGGCGAAAATCGAAAATTTGACGAAATTCGACGAAATTCGAAAATTTGACGAAATTCGACGAAATTCGAAATTTGACGAAATTCGAAAATTTGACGAAAATCAAAAATTTGACGAAATTCGAAAATTTGACGAAATTCGAAAATTTGACGAAATTCGAAAATTTGACGAAAATTAAAAATTTGACGAAATTCGAAAATTTGACGAAAATAAAAAATTTGACGAAATTCGAAAATTTGACGAAATTCGAAAATTTGACGAAAATCGAAAATTTGACGAAAATCTGCCACCATTCAAGAAATATCTCTAAAACTCCAATTGACCCACCCATTTCCGACTTTCGACATTTTTCACATATGCCCCTCTGTTCTACTCGTAAAACTCTGAGACTTTGCCGAAGAAAGTAACTCTCTATCTTTCATAACCCAAAAATATATTAGTCCTTTCATTCTACGCTCGAGTAGCTCAAAATTTGGTCACTCTAATCACTCTAGCTCAAACGAATCTGCCCCCATTTTTTAAATTATTTTTTTGTTCGAATCGTGTTACGAATACCTTTCATTTGATGGGTCGCACGCCTCTGTAGGTTTCAATACAGCTAAGCTACAGCCGAAAACGCGTTTCCGACCCTCGAAAACCACACTCAGAAACCAATAGGCCAATAAAACAAAATTCTGGTTTTTCCTGGGGTAATGGCGTGTCACATTTTCATTTTTATGCCCACCCTGAGGTTCCTGCAAAATTTCATGGAGATTGGCTGACTAGTTTCCGAGATCGTCCGTCGATAGATAGATAGAAACATACAGAGTAAGTTGAAAGATTTTGATTGTTTGGAAACCGTTAATTTGGTGTATTTTCTATCAAAATGACCAACTTCAAAACGATGTATCTCCGGCAATTTTAAAGTTACATAGTCGAGTGATAGCTCGTTTTGCTCGTATTTGAAGCGCGAATAAGATAGAATAGGATTTGTGGTGATACAGGCCAAAGGAAAGAAACTTAAATTCTCGCCTATATATAGTTGCCGCGTCTCAAAAAAAATTCTTCGTTCTTTTTTTGGAAGTTAGATTGCGTCAAGTCCTCCGCTATCGCTCCGGACATGATAAATCGAAAGTCGGAGATTTTTGTATTAGAATGGACGACGGGTTTTTCTTAGATTATTTGTTTCCGCAAGTCAAGAAAGCAGCTTCAAGATCAAGGGATTCGGGTGGGTTTAATTTTATTTAATTTCGATTTCAAATCGTAAAAGAAATGTTTTATAAACTATTGAGAAACGGCAAGCCTATCACGATACGCTCATCGAATCTGTTACTTCATTTGTTTATAGTAGCGGTTCGCTGAGTTCATTTGATTTGATGTACATTTCGATTATATGAGACAACGCTAGCAAGAGGTTATCGGTCATTATTGTCATCGTTTTCGATAACAGATGAATAGTCGTTTCTGAACCTCTGTTTACCCATTTTGGTTCTTAGTTGAAGCAGACGGATTAAAATGAATAGAAACGATTCCGTTACTCACATAAATTTTCTAAGTGAAAATTACTTGACCTGGTGCAATTGCTTTCAATGTATCGCTCAACCCTCACCATCCGTCGATAAAGATTTTATCATTACACATAATGAACAAGACAATAAATTTGTTTAGTCTGTTATCGATCGAATAAATAGTCATTTAAATGTTATGTCCCGGGACATACAGGGGCGCACATATACCATACGATGTATAGTAATTGTTTTTGGAATCATTGACCTAATTTGATAATGTGCATGTGGAAAGAATCGATTTTATGTGGCGATAGAACATAATCAATTTCGGTTTTACGGTCGCACACAACGTATTTTTATGTGTATGCGTTACGACAGTTCGTAGAAATAATTTATTCATTCAACGACCAGACGAGTACACAATTTACATGCTGTGTTTACCTGTAACGATTTTCTCTCGTAATTATCATTTTAACAACGTCTTCTTGCGTTAACATAGGCAGTTGGGAATCTCTAATTTGGGTGCATGAACTTTATTAATTGGAAAACATATGAGAAAATATAGAAAGCATTGACGACACACTAGAAGACGGCATAATTTTTCGGAGCGGAATGATCTATAAATGAAGATGATAGATTGGATTACATGATTACATTGGATGCTGGCGAAAGTAGCCCATTAAATTAGGTAACAATTTTAACAGCAAACTCACAAATGTGTTTTTGAGTAACCAGTTTCGATAACTATACCTTTTCGGTAAGTTTAGAGTTTGTATATCCGAGTCGAAGTTGAAAGATACAACTACAAATGTCGAAAAAACAGTTAACGAAGCAAAGTGCTCGAAAACATACGAGTAGGTGCAAGCATCACAAAGTTTCCGAATTAATGAATTACGTAGTGGCATTCAATGTATTCTAGCGGTGTCGAAGAATCTGGCACCTGAAACAGAAATGTCTATATTTCTAAATCATATTTTCGAAAAGAGTTGCAGAATCATTTTCCATAAACAAATCGCTGCTAGCACTTTTCTACACTCGATTTGTACTTTTATGAAACTTCCGAAAGTAGAAATTGTGTGCGAGGCGAGTTTAGTCTAAAAATGATTTTTTTTCCATTGTGTGCGAAATTCCTGGCTTTCTGCCTGCCCTTGTTGATTATCACAAAGTAATTCACGTAAAATTGACCGAAAATATTCTTCATGTAATGGATCATTTTCATAGGTAGGAAATTGCCATGTAATGGCTAAGTTTCACATGGGGTAGACCATAAAATCGTATGAGGGATTCTTTTGAAAAACAGCCTACCGAAATCGGACGCATTGTCCAGTGACTTTTTTATACGTGCCTAGAAAGGTATTCGACCCTAGAAGCCAAAACCACTTTCAAAAAAATTCTCCGAAGCTTGTGTGGCTGGTGAAAGGTGATCAAAAACCGAAAACTTGCACTTTTCTTACAAAAATTTCTCCAGTTACACGAGCCGTACAGGGTCGTGTGGGGTGTCATTAGAAACGTAATTGCATGTACTTCCAGGGCAAATAGGGTCTTATTGGGTTTACAATTCATCGACACTGAAATATGTGCAGTTGAAGTTTTTACGTACACTGTTTTTACTGAAATTTCTCGAGGTACACAAAACGTACATGGTCGTGTGGGGTGTCATTTGAAAGGTAATTTAATGTGATTTTGAGTCGAATAGGGTCTTATGAAGTTTGGATGTATCTATGATGAAATATGGACACCTAAACATTTCAACGTCTATTTCATCGTAGATGCATCCAAACACCATGAGATCCTATTTGGCCGAAAAGCACATTAAATTACCTATCAAATGACACCCTACACGACCATGTACGTTTTGTGTTCCTCGAGAAATTTCAGTAAGAACAGTGTAAGTCTTCGGTTGAAGACTTAACCTGCACATATTTCAGTGTCGATGAATTTTAATCCCAATAAATCCCTATTCGGCTCAATAGTACGTGGGATTACCTTTCTAATGACACCCCACACGACCCTGTACGGCTCGCGTAACTGGAGAAATTTTTGTAAGAAAAGTGCAAGTTTTCGGTTTTTGATCACCTTTCACCAGCCACACAAACTTCGAAGAATTTTTTTGAAAGCGGTTTTGGATTCTAGGGTCGAATACCTTTCTAGGCACATATAAAAATGTCCACTGGACAATGCGTCCGATTTCGGCTGGCTGTTTTTCAAAATAATCCCTCTATACAATTCGAGAGGAATTTTAGGACAACAATCATCTTGTGAGATACCTTGTTCTGTACTTAATTTGGGGTTTATTACGTAACAAAATCGAAGGCGTTCTATAGACGTGTTTGACCGCCGAAATCGATGAGGCTATAGGTGTTCGAAATATTTGGCTATTATCAAAATACTTTTTCCTTAACTTAACGACACATCATTTTGTTGCTCAATTCTTACTTTGTGTACATGGGGAGTCATTGGAATCGGTTGAAATTGTTATAATTTGTTTTAATGTTTCTTTGAGTTATTCTTTTCGAAATAATTTGTTAACATTGTTGGAAAACCAATCGGTTCAAATCTAGATGTGTTTGAAAATGAATAAGAAAAAGCTCAATGTAATTTATGTTGATAGCAACATTGTATTTTGCTAAGACAGATGATGTAATTAAACATGTTAACATAAAAAAACTGGAAAAAGATGTGGGAACGAACGAAAAAATAATATAAATGGATCCCTGGAATAACCTATAGTTTTATAAAGTCTTTGCTATAATCCTGACATAAGAAAATGCAACCGAAATATACAAAATTTATTTTGCTGAAAATTTAGAATTTAACAAAAAAAAATATTTGAAAGACGAAGAGATAAAAAATGTATTTTTCTATACATAAAACATACGGATCATTTAACTGTAGATCCACGGTACGAATTTTAAGAATTAAATTACAACAACTTGCCCTTTTCATATACATAAGCATTTAACTGCGCAACCTTTTGTAATATTTTACCAAGCTCAGATTCAATTCCACCCAACTAAAAACAAATTGTTTTTCAATTCGAGAACCGATTTCAGCTCTCATTAATAAACGATCAATTTTTAGGCATTTCATTGCAGTCATTTCCCTTGTTCATTGAAGTCTTATACCAAAGTTTGGAAATCTATTCCTTAGAAACAAGACTGACTTCTTCTAGGTAAACTCAGTTCCTCTGACGACTTTTTGTGGAAACATTACGTTCGGATAGAACCGCAGCTCAAATAGAAATTTCTACACAATTTTGAACAATGACACCCAGAATTCCTCACCTCGTGCAATATTTTTCATTTAATTCATGCCCGTACGATCGGGGACTGATCTTGTGCCGTTCTCGAGTGAATTCGAACAGAGCACTTGCCACCATTTTTTATAAACCGATTTTTACCATTCCTAATAGCAACTTTTCATCTCATTACATTTATCCTCTGTCATTGAATCGTCCTTTACCTCACATACCACGCGAAATATAGACGCAACATAAAGCATTTGAAATAAACCCTTTTTTAACTGACTTAAACCGGAAATGAATTACGTAGCCAGGAAGGATGAATTGAGCCGATTTTCTTGTGACATTCGTTGACTGAAGCTGAAATCATTAAATAGTAGTTTTCTTCCGCGTTATGTTCCATATATACGTGGAAAACGCTCCGCAGATAGCTAGTTTCAACAGTAAGAAAAATTAAGCCATGAAAACTAACTATTTAAACATTAAACGCACTCTAGGAGCATCGGCAACGTTGTTATTTTCAATGAAAGTACAGAACAGGTATGGCCGATCAGCAAATTCACCTTAAACGCATTCATAAATTATGTCAAAATAATATGAAAATGAGTGCGTTTGAGTGCGTAAATCAAATTTTTATGTCCTCCGGGAGAACGATCGACCATACCTGTTTTACACTTTCATTGGTTATTTTTAACTCTGTTGCAAACTGGGAAAAACTAAGAACAAAAGGATTTTTCCACGCATCTGTCAAGGTTAAAACACGAATTTAAAAGACAATACATGTCGCCTAAATGACTCAATGACATTACCAACGAACAATTACATGTAACACAACATTATCGGTACTAAATCCAAGACGCAACCTAATAACCGATTCAATCAGATGTCATTATTGTGGACAACAACCTGATGAAACGAATTATTTGTGTTGCGGTTGAGTTTCGAACCCACAACTGGCTGTTCAATAATTCAATTTGAAGTGACGACTAACACACAGGTGTTGCAACTTCAGTTCCATTTACGCGAACTATTGAACGAAAACATTTAAATTTTGGTCAACTTTCGTATTTTAAATTCAAATTTGACAGATGACTGGAAAATTTCGTTTCCACGGTGTGTAACACAAAAATGAAACTGCACGTTGAGGATGCTCTAACTCTTTATGTTTCGGAAAATGGAGCAAAATTTTTACAATTAGATAATATAAAGAAACCAAAAATCTACCATAAGACTGAGTAGGTGAATGAAATTTAGTGTAAATTAAAATATTGGATGTGCTTAAGTAAACATTACATAATACTCTACAACTAAGCTGAACTCTTCTCTTTTACAAAAAAATGCATTCGCAAAACAGTGAGGAACACCATCATGATTTCTTTATCGCACACTGCTTGGGATCTGACTTAATAAAACTAAAAACCAATCGTAGCTGTTCTCGCTAAAAAAATGCAAACAATATGTAAATATCATCTAGCGCCACCATTTGCCGTTAGATCCCTCTAGAGAAATGGTACGTAGCATGTTCCAAATACGAAATTATGATGGTTTTCACTTGTCTCCGAGTGTAGGTAGTTGCATATAGTTGGTATAAATGTGTTATTTTGTCGAGGATGGATATATTCAAACCCAATACAAGGGTGGTAATCTTACAATATTTACAAGTTTTACAATTTCTTTACTCGCTGCCATCCGTGTGGATGTGAGTCATTAACGTCATGACATTTAGATGTTTGCATACGGTTATTTTTGCCCAATTATATTCAAATATATCAACTGAATCACGTTGGTTTTATGATTCAACAAGTGAATTAATCTTTGATGACAAGAGAATTGATAACAGATGGCGTTGCTTCCTCCCGCCGAAATCAACGCCATCTGTTGTCGACGCCTCGAGTAACATCCAGCATTAGTCACCATGAGTAATTCTAAGCATATTGAGAATGACTCACTTTCGTTAGGATGTAGAAAGTAAGAAATTGAACGACGATAACTCAGTATTGAAAACTACTGAAAGCTTCATACATACAAAATTAAGGTGTCACGATTATTACTGACTCAAATTTCCTATCAGATAACAAATTGCAACGCTAAACAATTTTATCAAGAAGCGGTCCACTCCCAATAAATGTACAAACAAAAGTATTACTAATGATTTGTAAACGAAAACGTTTAATTAAAACCAATAACGATAATATAGAACGTGTTGGTCGTATAAAAACAAATGTCCTTTGTGTATGACTTCAAATTGTGCTTAAGACAAGACAAAAGTTGTTTACATTTACCTTAAGGGTCCATACAATTTATAGATGGAGAATTTACACAAAATGCTTTATATTTATAATCTATACCTATATCTATATGGCAAAGGTAAATCTATAATCATAAGTCAGTATAATATTCCCCTCGAATTCTACCACTTATCTAACACTCATAACTAGCACTTTAATAAACAGACAACCAACATAAGCTTTTGAAGTAAAAAAAAAGGTTCAAAATGCCTCTGCAAATAATGGATCCTCATTAATCAATAAATAAAACGAATATGCTATTGGCACCGGGTTCAAATATTCTCTTTATTATACTGTGGCTAATGGCACTGGGTGCCAATAGTCTCTTTATTATACTAATGCTAATCGCACCCGGTGCCATTAGCCACAGTATTGTAAAGAGACTATTGGCACATGGTGCCATTAGCCACAGAATTATAAAGACACTATTGGCACCCGGAAAAAATTTGAATAAAAAATGCGGATATTTTGAAAATTAAACTTGTTTTGTACCCAATCCTAGGGAATCCATCTTGTTACGAAATGCAACGTAAAGGCGGATTGTTCGATTCTGAGGAAATCATCCTTTTACGAAATGTAACGTAAATATAGTTGGTTCGATCTTTAGAGAATTCGTCTTTTGACGAAATGTGACGTAAAGGCGGTTGTTCGATACTAGGGAATTAATCCTTTTTACGAAATATAACGCAAATACGTTTTGTATAATACTAGGGCATTCGTGCTTTTACGAAATTTAACGTAAAGGCGGATTGTTCGATCCTGAGGAATTCATTGTTTTACGAAATGTAACGGAAAGGTAGTTTGTTCGATCTTAGGGAATTCATCCTATTGAGAAATGTGATGTAAAGGCGGATTGTTCGATACCTTTACGTTTCATTTCGTAGAAGGATGAATTCCCTAGTATTCTACAACGCATTTACGTTATATTTCGTAAAGGTATTAATTCTAAGGTATGGAACACCCGTCTTTATGTTATATTTCGCAAAAGGACGAATTCCCTAAGACGGAACAACACCGTCTTTACGTTACATTTCGTAAAAAGATGATCTTCTAGGAATCCTAGACTAGGATTGTGTACAAACAAGTTTAATTTTCAAAATATCCGCAATTTTTATACAAATTTTAATTTTTCCTGGTGCCAATAGTCTATTATATACTGTGAAGAGATATTGACACCCGTGCCATTAGCACAGTATTATAATAGTTATTTATCTACCAAGGTAGGTATGAAGGTATTTTTTCGCACTAGATGTCTATTGTCGACCCGAGGCGAAGCGAGGTCGACAAGACGTCGTGTGCGAAAAATACCGGCATACCTACCGTGGTAGATACAACGTTTTTCGC
>NW_023503732.1:0-12398 GCF_014529535.1 Bradysia coprophila | reverse complement strand
ACTGTAGAAAAATTCGAACAAACACAAAGGAATCTGAAAAATATTTTCTCGACTCGAATTTCTTCAATTTTTAGAAAATTTGGGAAATTCAGGAAAATTCAAGGATTTTCCAGAAAATTATTTTCTCGAATTTCTCTTCATAATACCGGGTGCCAATGGTGCCTTTATAATACTGTGGCTAATGGCACCAGGTCTCTTCCTTTATCTAATGAGTGAAACACAGATTGAACTATCTGTGAGTTGTGTAAATAGTAAGAGTATATTATAAATAGTATAAAGTCGTTGAGATTTCTTATGTTCCTTCACGGCTTTGTTACGGTCGACAGAGCCTGGTGGGGTGAACAAATAGAGTAATCATTTATAATTAGAAATCGATCGTTAACACATTCAAAATAATTGCGGCTTGTCAACTTTCGGCACCTGGACTTTACTTAAATAGTCGTAGAATGACTCCAAATAAATTTCTAAAAATCTAGAATTCAGTTTCGGATTTTTAGAAATTTATTTGGAGGCATTCCTCGACTATTTAAGTAAAGTCCAGGGTGCCGAAAGTTGGCAAGCCGCAATTAATTTCAATGTGTTATACACTATTGACGCTGGGAGTCGAACCCGGGACCTATTATAATAAAATCTTTGCTCTTCCGGTTGAGTTACCAGGACTCCCTAATTCATCTTAAGTCGGCAGTATTTGTGGGTTAGAGAAATATTTAATAGAAGAAAAAAGTTTCTAGCTTTGACATATATCAACTTATCGACGAAATAGAAAACAACAATTCAACCAAGAGAGAAAGTGTGGTGGCTGAGAAACGCCAGATCTATTTAATTTTTTTTAAACAATGTTCCACAAATCTACAAAACACTGATAACAAACAGACGTGTTGTCCTTCTATTCTAACTAAGCTTTTAATGATTGCCGATGATAAAATATTTTATGTAATGGTTTGTCGTGTTTATATACTTTTATCGAAAAAGCAAAATCATTCGTAGTAATATTTCTGCTGATATTTATAGATCCTCACGCATTTTCAATCTAGCATCTACTCCCTTTTGCATCAGAAAGGCCATTTCTATTCAAATCTTAACTAACTCAACATTTTTAAACCAAATGTGGTGAACTTGGAAGGAAATTTAAGCTATACTGTAGGAAGTTATTATTCTTCTTTTGTTCCAAAAATAGATGATACCAGCAGTATTCGTTCGGTATTCCACACGGTGAAAAAATTTCGAAACCGAAAAGTTGTGTGTTTAGATCTACACAATCCGTACTATCAAAACATACCCTTTCGGTTTCATTCAGTGAACAAAAATAATGTAAGCAACAGTTCAGTCTGTTCATTGCGCAGTGACTCTGTTTTCACCAAAGGAAAATTAAGGAGACGAAAACCAATTTTTGCTATTTTCACTGGGTTTGTTTTCTTCAAAGAAGGATGAATTTAACCTTGCTTGCCATCGAAATAGAAATGGTCTTTCTGTGGCTTTAAACACACTTTACTTACAAATAACTATACAAATCGTTGAAGAGCGAAAAGTTTTGGAAGACAGTTCTTAATGTAAAGAGATAGGAAGATTTACACAAGAATAACATAGTTTGCATCGGCAATTTTTTCTTTTGTTTTTTTTTGTTGGTATACCTGTATATCACTTCATTGTTTCACTGTCAATTCAGACGCTCTAGACGATATTTTTCGTTTTGAACTCCAGAATTCAGAAGCCTATCACTTAATAGTTCGATTTCCATGTCAATTTTCGTAGTTTTATAGTAGATTACTATAACTGGGAAGTAACGAGTTATCTCGTATCCAGGTGAGTAAAAGTTTCCTAGGGCAGCCCGAGGTACTTTTACTCACCGTGATACGAGATAACTAGTTACTTCCCAGTTATTGTATGCTATTTTACCTTACGAGGTTGGTAAAGGCTTTGCCCTAGGGCAGTAATGGCCTTATTACTTTCCTTGTAAGGTAAACTTATTTACAGTCGTCGTACGAAATTTTCAATTGGAATTTCTAGAGCAGCTGTAATTTTTTGGTGAAACTAATCTTACCCAAGCGTCCCACATATAAGGTTTTGAAGTCAAAATTGCCGATTCACATAAAATTGAAAGTTTCTTAATAGAAAAAAGTTCATAGTTTAAATTGTGTATGTTATAATAGGCACATATTACCTCTAGCAATAGAGAAAAGTGAATACAATAAAAATGTTCTAAAACCTTTTTTTTTGTTACTCGAAAATAATTTTTTTTACAAACAATTTCATATTTCGACTTTTTATGAATATATTTAATTAATTAGTTTTCTTCTTCTGCTTTTTTGTTGTATGAATATATAGAGCTCTGTTGCAACATCTAAATACTTACATTCAAAGAAAATAAAATTTTATTTTTTTTGTTCTTTGTAGAATACAAGTGAGTTATTATATTGAGTATGTTCCCTAATTTAGTGATTATGGTTCATCAAATTTTACAAAAATCAAGTATTTTGGTCGAGCTAAAATGCAAAAGATTAGATTTCATCAACAACGAAAACATTCTTCTACAACAGCACTCTTATGTTTGATAGATCAGTCAAAATACAGTTATACAGCTACATCGCAGTCCGAACTATGACATTCAATTTGAGTAGACGGAAAAGGGCGTAACGTGGTGTTGATGATCGGGATCGTTAAATGATCTACTGCGGAGAGAGAGAGAGAGAGAGATGGTCACTCCACGTGGGTCTGTTCATTTTCTATGATTTTCACATTTTAAATTGTAACTTATACACGGCATGAGCGGGTGTAACTATTAAATCTGTTACTTCTTTTGTATGAAATATTCTCAAATGTTGGATATCAAATCTTCTATTTCTTTCGGTTAAGCAGATATTTCGTCTATTATTTTAGTTGTCATTGTAGAACTGATTGACTATAATCGTTTTTAAACGCGATTACAGAGGTATACATCGTTTTCAATGTTTGAAATATGAAGATAACAACTTAACGTTGAACAAATGAAACGAATAAAACCCATGAAAAAGTAAATCATTTATCAATGTATCAATGTACAAGAAGTAGTTCGATCGAACTGCTCTAGTAAATCCAATCCGTTGAGGCGTAGGCAACAGAAAACTAAAATTTTTCGTTCTTCATTCGACCTGAACATTTTTCATTAAATGTTTGTGCTATAGAGATGCGGAAATAGGAAATTGTGTATGGAAATGGGAAGAAGAGAATGTGAAAGGATGGTAATATTCTAACGTTGTTTTATTCGGGCTTACCATTATATTTTCCCGATATTGGTCAAGATTAAGTGAAATAACGTAAAGTGCTCAAAGATATTTGTAAATAGGAAACATTCTATTGGTAAACCCAGAAATTTTGTCGCTGCAATACATTTTGTCCCATTTGTAAAATAGCATTTTGACTGATCTAAAACAGTAATTAGTTGATGCAAAAAATGATTCGAAAAAGACAGAGACACCACTGTCTCACATTTTCATAATAATTTCGTCATTTCTATAAATATTTTCCTTTTGTTTTGTTTCATTTATAGTATAATATAATTAGTTAGTAGTATTGCTCCATTCACTAATATAGAAATTTCTTTTCACTATAATTAAATTTGATTATCAAGAATGTTTCTCTAAATTTATTTTGTTTTTTTCTTGGTTTTTTTTTATTTGAAAATAAATTCTTTGTGTGTTGTATGGCTTATTAGAAGGATAAATATATATTTAACTTCTTAATGTCCATCCATTTTTTTTATTTATTTAATTTACCTTTTGTCTCAATTAATAGATGTAGATGAGGGATGAGGTGATTTTTTACTCATTAATTGATTGTATTCAAAAGTGTCACTATTATCGACGATGTCACGTTTCTCCAACATTCTACGCTCCGATATGATGCGTAAAATTTCCGATGAATCCGATTTATTGATCGTATTTTCACCGCCATCACTGCGATCAGGCATATTGGACAATTCCTTTCCATCCCAATAGTCTGACTGCTTGCTGGATTTGGATACTGACGGTAGCAGTAATGAATTCTCGTCAATCTCTTGTTCATCGTCCATTGCCTTCTGCTTGAACAATTGCTTGGTGCTACCCGATCGATTTCGTGGCCGGCTGTAGCTTTGGAACCGATAAAAATAATTTATTTCCTGTATTATCCCTGGAATCTTTGTTCCCATCTGAAGTCTCTTTGGTCTGACCAATTTTGTTGTCGTCAAGCGATCTCATTATCATGTCAGCCATTGAATCGTCTTTGTTTTCGTCTTCGCGCGACAACTCGATGAATTTCGATTTGCCGCAATTCTTTTCCATTTTCCACGGCAAATTGTCCACAACTCATCCGTTTCATTTCACTGCGACTTTTCCGACGGCCAGCATCTTCGTCCAATGACATTTCCTTGGTTAGCCTTTTACTCAGTCCAGCTCGTCGTAGGTTGATTTCTTTTTTCCAATTCACCACTTCCCTGCACATACAAAAAAATCATTTTGAAAGTTTTTGATTTTTTGGGAATTTCTTGGGAACCCCGTCCCGTACTTACTTTTGAACTCTTTCGCGATCGTTCACTTTCTCGGATTGATATTATTTTCGACGGTCTCCAAAATATTCTTCTCATCGAATATGTGAGTACGGTCGGTTGACTGCGAAGTGTTTGATTAAAATAGTGGCATGGTTTGACGACGTTGTGCATTGAATTTATTTTCAAATATTGGCGTACTATAAGTAAAATTAAGGCGGAAGAGATTGGATTTTGGCTAGTGGACGTTTCTGGAACAAATTCTCTTCCTCTGCAATTGCAATGCACAGAGCTTGCTCTTCTTCGAACTCTTGTTCCTGTTGGAATTCACGCTCCCTAAAATTAAAATTCAATTAATTTACCATAAAAACGTTTTTCCTTCTATCGAAATCTAATTGATGAAGTTGAAATGGTGAGCCTATCCTATGGATGATACCCAGTCTGCGTAATTTTTTTTTTCTCGAGAGAACCCAAAAGTCAAGCTTCCGTCACAACTTTCCCACGTCAACGATCAAATTTCGATAAATTTTTGAAGGCTCTCAAATTTTGTCAAAATCCAGTCTGCAGGTAAGGCGACTGAATCTCTATGTAGTTAATTTAAATTTTGTATAAACGAATATAAGGCACATGTGATACAATAATACTCCTTTGTCTGGACGTAACATAGTTAAACGTAAGTGTTAGTCCTCGGTGTTAGTACACCATTACTGTAAAATAGTTGTACATCAAAAAATTGGGATAAGGATAAGATACATTGGATGTATGTAATAAAAGAGTACAGAAGGGTATTCAATGATACACTTTAAACGGAGTTGGGGAATATAATATAAAAGGTAAATCAAATTTGAAACAGAAACGGGCAACGGAAAAATTAACTCGATTTTCGAAAGTTCACAATTATTAGTATCGAACGAATATGCTGAACGTGTTATTCGAATTCCGTTGGAGTGGAAATTCACTTAGTACCTACGCAAGAAGCTGGGACTAGGCCACAGAACGTAAGTGCATAATTAACTCAAAAATAATTTTTTTCCTCTAAATCAAAAGTGAAAAAAATACCAATCGAGGCTTAAACAGGTTGGATTGCAAATAAAAGTGAACAAATGAAAGGTGATAAAAATGTAATCGAAAATGGTCCTGTGAACGCACTTAGTGAATCTACACACCAGCGGAAAACTAATGCTACTCAATCAATTGTTCATAAATCTTACAATTCAGTGTCCATATCCATTTCATCTTCCATTTGTTTGTGGCTCTCTTCCAGGTGCTTCATTAATACAGCCACCACAACATTAACGAGTACAAATTGTGCCATTAGCACAAAAATTACGAAAAATATGGGAGCAATGACGGTGCTAACGCAGCAATTTTTCACACAATCGGCTGCATCATCACACTCATCTCTTAACGTGTCTTTCATGATTCCATTCCAGTTATCGCCGGTGGCGACACGGAATAGCGTCAAGAAAGCCATGCCAAAGTTAGCGAAATGAGCGTGCTCGCCAAGCCCTTGACACGGATTCTCTTCGGAACATTCTAATCGACCGAACAGTTCCACTCCCAGTGCGGCAAATATAAAAAACAATAGGAAAAATAGTAAACCAAGATTTCCGACCTAAAAACGTTTAATCAACTGATTAGTCATCAAACAATGCAACTATTTGTTCGGATATCTTACTTGTGGAAGGGCTTGCATCACCGTATCCAGCAAAGCCCGTATACCCTTGGCCATTTTCAGTAGTTTGAGGACTCTAGCGATTCGCATGACGCGCATCACTCGAATGATTGTTGGATTTATTGGTATGATGTTGGTTTCCAGTTCTTCCAACACAATTCCGACCACAGACAATATTACAATACCCACATCGAGCTGATTCCATTTTTCTTTCATATAAATTTTGAATCCAAGTGCAATTAGCTTCATGATAGCTTCCCTGAATGGGTGATGTTGTAAGTGATTACAAAGAAATTTGATTTAATAAGAAAATGAGGTGCTAAGCATGATCGGGACACATGGTAAGCAATTCCATATGCTCAGACCATGTCGAGTAATTGTAACTTTTAAGTAGAATTTTGCTTTTTATGTACATGTTCCACTCTTACGCAACAATTAAGTTCAGAATAGGTCGACTGACGCCAACCGTACAAAAAGTCGGTTGAATTAGAAAATTCAAGTCAGATCGTTTCAGAACCACAACCTGAAATTGTCGTTAAAAATCTTACAAGTTCCTAGGGTGTTTCCGCATTTTTTTTTTCAGTTTAAATATTCTAGTGCTTAGCTATCCTCTATCCTCAAAACATTGTTGTTGTGAATGAAGCTCTAGATTTTTTTTTTATTTAAAATGTGACCTCAGAAATTCAAAAACTTGTATTGTCTACGGAACTTTTTGAGCTCCTTCAAAAAGTATTTTTGTGTCGAAGTCCTTTAAAGTGACACAAAACACTCCTTTTTTAAAATGAAATTGGATTTTCAATCAATCTAAGAGCAAGACAAACTGCTACTATTCACGAATTGCACCAACGAATACCAAAAGTGCAACAATGTCTCGTCGTAGCGTAGGCCACAAAAAAAAAGATCTCACGAGCTTGATTCTCAACAAGAGTACCTATTTTGTGGTCAGCTAAACACAAGAATATTTTGCATTTAAAAATTGCGGGAACACCCTAAGCCTGCCAGATTTTAAACAAGCTCATTAAAATAAGGTCAGGTAAAACCAGATTCAATTATTAACAGGCCAGGTAAATTATTGAGCTTGTGAACGGAACCTTTTTAAATCTCCGCCTGCGATCCAGATCACATTTAAATTGCTCATTTTCTGTTGACATACTTAGCACCTCCCCAATAACAAAACCCCCTGTAGCTGCGATATACTTACAATATGAAAACAGCCGTAAAGAAATAATTGAATATTTTCAGTGTATACTCCAATGCAATCGCATCATATAATATTCCAAAGCCATTGTGATAACGTTAAATCCGATTACAGCAGCTATTGCTAAATCAAAGTACTTTGATGTAACAACATTGTGCACAAACAATCGAATCGGCGAATATCCTGTATAATACGGAGGTTCGTGCATTCCTGCAGAATAAAATGAAATTGAAACAGAATGTGTCGATGCGATGGAAATAAGAAAATAAATTTCATTTGATTTATTCGGAAAAATAAGCAATGGAGCAATGTAATTTGGAAAGTATAAATAGAGAATAAAGCGAAAAAGTAAGTGTAGCAGTCGTATAAGGTTGCAGACTGTTCTGAAGGAATTGATAAATTCTCAATGCGCTTTCGATTACATTACAGAATCTCATCTGATCAGATGATTAAAATCTACTAAAGCTTTTCTCGGCGTTATTAAATAGAAAATTTTGATTGATAAAAGGTAAGACGAGTTGTAATAGGAATGGTTTGTGCCTTACCAAAGGAACTTTAAACGAATTTCAAAAAAAAGCTCTGAAATAATTTGCAATTTAAAAATTAGTATAGATGGTGCAAAAAGTAAGAAAACTTCTCGTTTTCCGTTACGCTAATGAAAGCATTCACTTGCAAGAAGCAATAGGAGAGATTAAAATGTTAATTGGGTTTTTTGCGGCTTTATTGTGCGAACAAAGTTTTCTTTCCACATCCGAGATAGAAATAAAATTATTGAAAAGAGAAGTTTAAGCAAAGAAGAACTGCACTAAAAGCAATTAAGATAACGCAATAAAAAGCTAAATCACTTTACAAGCGATCCACCGTATAGGCAAGAAACGTTTAATCAATGGAAAATGGAAAACTTTGCTTTCACAGGATAAAACCGTTGTGTTCGATTGTCTTATTCCAACGAAAAGGGATGGGGAAAGTGAGCTCATAAAGAGCGAAGGGAATCGTAGTTTCTCAATGATGGCCAATTCGCTTATTTAACACCATTTTTAACAAACCATTTATTCGCTGAATACCCATCATCAAAATACTACAACTTACTTCGTCTCTTCTTCTCCATCTGTAGTGCTCGTTTGGCCGCTCGGCGAATTTTCTCTTCTTTTTCTTGTTCCTCGCGACAGCGATGGAAGTTCTCCACCACAACGCCTACAAACATGTTTAACACAAAAAATCCAACTAACAGAATAAAAGCAATGAAATATAAGAGACGCCATTCGTTGAAATTAACAATAGGTTGCTGATCGACGCCTACAGCATCCAGACCAGTGTACATAATGTTCACCCATCCATCACGCGACGACAACACGAACAAAGACATTAGCGCTTTGCCCAAGTCGTCAAAATTGTATTTGCGGTTGATCCAGACGTTTCCCGGTATGGCAAGGCAGTCGGTTTTATTTTTCACGTGTTTAATTTCCACACCTTCGCAGTAGAAAAATGTTCCCTTGAACAACTGTACGCCAAGAATACCGAAAATAATGAAAAATGTGCAACAAATTAGGACGATATTTCCTATCGGTCGCAGTGACGACAGCAATGTTTGAACGACCAATTTCAGACCGGGCGCTCGATTAATTACACGTAGCGGACGAAGTGACCGTAATAGACGGAATACCTGGTAATATTGACGGATTTAAGTGGATACAGGGGATATCATGGCTGCACTTTAATTACCCGTAAAATTCCAAAAATTCTGGGACTAGAATCGCTTACAAGCGACATCAGCAAATCGATAATTGATATACTGACAAGCGATCCATCCATTATATTCCATCCAGAGTTGAAATACGCATCGTCACCATAAAACATTCCTGCAGCAACGACCTGTGAAATTCATTAGGAAATTGGATCAAATGATGCAGGGGACCATTAGGACTTTGAGGAGTACATACTTTGATCATCATTTCGACCGTAAAGACTGCGGTAAACACATAATTTGCCGTCGCCAAGAAATATCGCTCGGTACAATTCGGTGGTATATTCGGTCGTTCCATTGCTAATGTTATGCAATTCAGCGCAATAAAAAGTAAAATTACATTGTCGAACCATTTCTGGTTAACAAACCATGTACATATGTAACGAAATCTATGGATATGGAGTCGAAGAAGATGGGTACATTTATGTGGCTTTTATTCAAATAATGTCCGTCAACTCACCGATTATCTTCTGCGAAAATGTACAACGAGTACGTTTCCCGTTCCTCGGTGTACTCGCGTATCATTTTCTGTATTTTAGTCTCATTTTCTGGTATAGTGGACGTTACATTCAGTTCATCTTCATTAACACTGGGCAAAGACTTATGTAAATTTTGTAAATTCAATTTGGAATCGATGAACTCGCTGCTTTTGTTGCTCTCCAAATTGCACAGATTTATGTTCGAAGTCTTCTCGAAAACCTGTTCAATCGAAGACATTCTTCGTCGATAGTTTGCAATTGGATGGTTTTTCAGTGCGTTTTGTTGACCGAAGTGCTGCAGCAATTGTGAATTGTTGATCATTGCCGACGCTCGTCGTGTGGCCAATGTTTGACGAAATGAACTCTGCGGACTAATTCGATTGGTGTCCTTGGTGTCGTTTTGTATTCGATTTGCTGTTTGCATTAAATTGTCATTTTTTCGTAGCGTTTGCGACGTGGTGGTATTAGCGTGCTGATCACGGCCATTGTTCAATACCACTTCTGTATCACTTTCACATTTTGTGCGGCCTTTCTTCTTCTTTGAACTTGTTCGACTAAATTTTTTAAAACTAGATTTTTTCTGAATGAGTGGTTGGACTGAAGGTATTGCTGTTGGTGTTGATGGTGGGTCATTTGTATCAGGTACATTGTCTTTGGCGTCTTTATCCTCCTGAATGGACGATTGTAGCGGTAATATTGATTTTGCCTCAATTTGTATTATCTTTGGCGCTTGTTCTTCAATTCGGTTGAGCGATTTATAACTGCCAATTATGGATGGAGGTTTAAGAAGTGATGGAATGCTATCCGACTAAAAGAAATGAATTTTTGATTAATTTCCGTGAGTAGCGAAAATGGAACACAGAAAATACTTTGCCCAAACTTTCTAAATCCGCACTCTCCCAATGTCTGAAACTGGCGCCCGGCTCTAATGTCGTATTAGGCGAGTCTTGCGGTGTGGCGGCAGTTGTTGTTATTATTGGTGGATCTTGATTGCGACATTTAATATTCAGTTTAGGACCGTCAGTTCGACGTTCCTTGATCGAGTAGGTCTGAATGCAAAAAATAAAATTAATTTCATTAATGAACCTGAAACCGCTGAGAAAGTCATAGAGACCTTAGTTAACTGTTTATTTGGAACGAATCTATCGATCGACTTATCGGAATTCCGTTTAGAGCCTTCCCGCTCCAATGTGGCATCGTTGGTAAAAGTTGGCTGTAACATTCTCTGCTTTTGTATGTTACATTTAGGAACCTTTCTCACATCTTCTGCACTGTGCCATTTATTTTTAATTTCATGATAACTATCACTCGTGGTTGTTGATTCGGAACAACTTCTCGCCTCCTCATAAATCAAATCGTTTATCGTTTCATTTTCTTCTCTTAGCTTTTTCACCAATTCTCTTTGCTCTCGTTCCCTTCGTTCGTTTCTCTATAAGATAGTATTGTTGACAAATTTTCATTGATATCGTTATCGAATTATGATATTAACCTCTGAACTGAATCCCTCTACCAGAATGGCAACCAATAAATTAAACAAAACGTAATTGCCAAATGTCATCAAAGCAACGAAGTATAATGCGGCCCAATGACTTGTTTTTCCATACCGTTGAATAGCACAACATTCCAGTCTTCTTGTGTTAGAATCTGTGTAGTTTACGTTCATTTATACGATTAGTCGGATTCAAAACACTTCCCATACTAATGCTTTGTTTCTCCTTAAAAATTAATTTTTCTGAACATCGGACGTGAATCCATAAAATAATTTAATTGAAAACATACAGCAGTTGTTATTATATCATGAATACTTGAAAAAAGCGAATTATATTTCAACACAAAAACCCCCAGCCATTCAACTTACAGTAAATATAGTTAACATTCAAAATGCATACGCCAATATTTATAAAGTTATTTTGCGACATGTTGACTTGTACGTAAAAGTTCAGTATCCTGAGTCTGGATGATAAATAACGGATACTCTAATACCCTAACTTATCTCTATTGTACTATCAAATGAAAAATATTACGATTTAACTCTGCACAAGGAGTCACGTCAGGAGTCAGAGTCATACCAATAACATAATTAAATTGAGGAAATTTCGCGACATTATTTCTTAAGAAAATGCGATTATAATCACTTTGCCGTTTATATTTATGTATTTCTTTATAACATTATAAGGTGCAGAGGGTACTACAACTACACACTACTAACCTACTACATAAGTTTCAAAGTTTGTCATTTAATTTCCTATGATTTCATTAAATACGAAATTTAATGCTTATGCTATTATGCTACAAAGTAAACTTAATAGGTGATAGACGGTAATAGAGGCCAAATATCAGTAATATTTTGCTCTTTTTATGTAGTTTAATAATTCTATTTATAAATCGCAATCAAACAAATCATCCCCACCGTTTTCTGAAGTCATGCTTAAAATTTCGTCGTAGATGGACTTACCTCACTTAGGCACTCAATAGAACGGCACTGTTGACCAGAGATATAGCAAGTGGGGTGTTGTTGGAAAGCTGAGACTA
Source organism: Bradysia coprophila (assembly GCF_014529535.1). Taxonomy (NCBI): domain Eukaryota; kingdom Metazoa; phylum Arthropoda; class Insecta; order Diptera; family Sciaridae; genus Bradysia; species Bradysia coprophila. Next base: position 269 of record NW_023503732.1, on the reverse strand, counting down.
GCAGCAAAACAAATCCATGCAGTTTGGCTGCGAAAAACTATCAAGAGTGTGACTTAGGTGTTGCTGAGTTTCACAAATATGACCAAAAAAGAGAGAAAAATTTTGAACCACTATAAAGTTGCTATATAGAAAATTTGGAAAAGTAATTTTTTGGATATTGGTAGAGCTAATGTCTCTCTACTTGTACAACTAATTAACCACCTCTGTGACTCAAGTATCCACGCCTGTAGAACCTTTCAAAGATCGTCATTTTTCAACTTCAATGAGTC
>NW_023503731.1:0-32681 GCF_014529535.1 Bradysia coprophila | reverse complement strand
TGAAAATCTTAGAAACTAAAAGGTTTTTTAGCTGGTTGTCAATGTGTTTTTTCAATTTTTTTTATTTACATGTAAAAAATTCATTTGGATATTTTGAACAAAATAATGTAGGCAAGTGAGTTTTTAGTGTGTTTCAACCGGTGCGCAGTAGTTAGTGAAAAACACATTTACAACCAGCTAAAAAACCTTTTAGTTTCTAAGATTTTCAATTTTTTTTATTTACATGTAAAAAAATTCATTTGGATATTTTGAACAAAATAATGTAGGCAAGTGAGTTTTTAGTGTGTTTCAACGGTGCGCAGTGGTTAGTGAAAAAACACATTTACAACAAGCTAAAAAACCTTTTAGTTTCTAAGATTTTCAATTTTTTTTATTTACATGTAAAAAAATTCATTCAGATATTTTGAACAAAATAATGTAAGCAAGTGAGTTTTTAGTGTGTTTCAACGGTGCGCAGAAATTAGTGAAAAAACACATTTACAACCAGCTAAAAGATATTTTAGTTTCTAAGATTTTCAATTTTTTTTTTTATTTACATGTAAAAACATTCATTTGGATATTTTGAACAAAATAATGTAGGCAACTGAGTTTTTAGTGTGTTACAACGGTGCGCAGCGGTTAGTGAAAAAACACATTTACAACAAGCTAAAAAACCTTTTAGTTTCTAAGATTTTCATTTTTTTTTATTTTCATGTAAAAAAATACATTTGGATATTTCGAAGAAAATAATCAGGGCATATGAGTTTTTAGTGTGTTTCAACGGTGCGCAGTGGTTAGTGAAAAAACACATTGACAACCTGCTAAAAAACTTTTAGTTTCTAAGATTTTCAATTTTTTTTATTTACGTGTAAAAAAATTCATTTGGATATTTTGAACAAAACAATGTAGGCAAGTGAGTTTTTAGTGTGTTTCAACGGTGCGCAGTGGTTAGTGAAAAAACACCGTTTCAACCTGCTAAAAAACCATTTAGTTTCTAAGATTTTTAATTTTTTTTATTTTCATGAAAAAAATTCATTTGGATATTTTGAACATAATAAATAAGGCAAGTACGTTTTTAGTGTATTTCAACGGTGCGCAGTGGTTAGTGAAATAACACATCTACAACAAGCTAAAAAACCTTTTAGTTTCTAAGATTTTCAATTTTTTTTATTTTCATGTAAAAAAATTCATTTGGATATTTTGAACAAAATAATGTAGGCAAGTGAGTTTTTAGTGTGTTTCACCGGTGCGCAGTAATTAGTGAAAAAACACATTTACAACCAGCTACAAAAACTTTTAGTTTCTAAGATTTTCATTTTTTTTATATGTAAAAAATTCATTCGGTTATTTTGAACAAAATAATGTAAGCAAGTGAGTTTTTAGTGTGTTTCACCGGTGCGCAGAAATTAGTGAAAAAACACATTGACAACCAGCTAAAAACCTTTTAGTTTCTAAGATTTTCAATTTTTTTATTTACTTGTAAAAAAATTCATTTGGATATTTTGAACAAAATAATGTAGGCAACTGAGTTTTTAGTGTGTTTCAACGGTGCGCAGTGGTTAGTGAAAAACACATTTACAACCAGCTAAAAAACCTTTAAGTTTCTAAGATTTTCAATTTTTTTTATTTACATGTAAAAAAATTCATTTGGATATTTTGAACAAAATAATGTAGGCAAGTGAGTTTTTAGTGTGTTTCACCGGGGCGCAGTAGTTAGTGAAAGGCCACATTTACAACCAGCTAAAAAACCTTTTAGTTTCTAAGATTTTCAATTTTTTTTATTTTCATGTAAAAAAATTCATTTGGATATTTTGAACAAAACAAATAAGGCAAGTGAGTTTTTAGTGTATTTCAACGGTGCGCAGTGGTTAGTACAATAACACATCTACAACAAGCTAAAAAACCTTTTAGTTTCTAAGATTTTCAATTTTTTTTATTTACATGTAAAAAAATTCATTTGGATATTTTGAACAAAATAATGTAGGCAAGTTAGTTTTTAGTGTGTTTCACCGGTGCGCAGAAATTAGTGAAAAAACACATTGTCAACCAGCTAAAAAACCTTTTAGTTTCTAAGATTTTCAATTTTTTTTATTTACATGTAAAAAAATTCATTCAGATATTGTGAACAAAATAATGTAAGCAAGTGAGTTTTTAGTGTGTTTCAACGGTGCGCAGAAATTAGTGAAAAAACACATTTACAACCAGCTAAAAGATATTTTAGTTTCTAAGATTTTCAATTTTTTTTTATTTACATGTAAAAGCATTCATTTGGATATTTTGAACAAAATAATGTAGGCAACTGAGTTTTTAGTGTGTTACAACGGTGCGCAGTGAAAAAACACAGTTTCAACCTGCTAAAAAACCATTTAGTTTCTAAGATTTTCATTTTTTTTTATTTACATGTAAAAAATTCATTTAGATATTTCGAACAAAATAATGTAGGCAAGTGAGTTTTTAGTGTGTTTCAACGGTGCGCAGTGGTTATTAAAAAACACATTTACAACCAGCTAAAAAACCTTTTAGTTTCTAAGATTTTCAATTTTTTTTATTTACATGTAAAAAAATTCATTCAGATATTTTGAACAAAATAATGTAAGCAAGTGAGTTTTTAGTGTGTTTCAACGGTGCGCAGAAATTAGTGAAAAAACACATTTACAACCAGCTAAAAGATATTTTAGTTTCTAAGATTTTCAATTTTTTTTTATTTACATGTAAAAACATTCATTTGGATATTTTGAACAAAACAATGTAGGCAAGTGAGTTTTTAGTGTGTTACAACGGTGCGCAGCGGTTAGTGAAAAAACACATTTACAACCAGCTAAAAAACCTTTTAGTTTCTAAGATTTTCATTTTTTTTTATTTTACATGTAAAAAAATTCATTTGGATATTTCGAACAAAATAATGTAGGCAAGTGAGTTTTTAGTGTGTTTCAACGGTGCGCAGTGGTTAGTGAAAAAACACATTTACAACCAGCTAAAAAACCTTTTAGTTTCTAAGATTTTCAATTTTTTTTATTTACATGTAAAAAAATTCATTTGGATATTTTGAACAAAATAATGTAGGCAAGTGAGTTTTTAGTGTGTTTCAACGGTGCGCAGAAGTTAGTGAAAAAACACATTTACAACCAGCTAAAAATACTTTTAGTTTCTAAGATTTTCAATTTTTTTTTATTTACATGTAAAAAATTCATTTGGATATTTTGAACAAAATAATGTAGGCAAGTGAGTTTTTAGTGTGTTTCAACGGTGCGCAGCGGTTAGTGAAAAAACACATTTACAACAAGCTAAAAAACCTTTTAGTTTCTAAGATTTTCATTTTTTTTTATTTTCATGTAAAAAAATTACATTTGGATATTTCGAACAAAATAATCAGGCATATGAGTTTTTAGTGTGTTTCAACGGTGCGCAGTGGTTAGTGAAAAAACACATTGACAACCTGCTAAAAAACTTTTAGTTTCTAAGATTTTCAATTTTTTTATTTACGTGTAAAAAAATTCATTTGGATATTTTGAACAAAATAATGTAGGCAAGTGAGTTTTTAGTGTGTTTCAACGGTGCGCAGTGGTTAGTGAAAAAACACATTTACAACCAGCTAAAAAACCTTTTAGTTTCTAAGATTTTCAATTTTTTTTATTTTCATGTAAAAAAATTCATTTGGATATTTTGAACAAAATAATGTAAGGCAAGTGAGTTTTTAGTGTGTTTCAACGGTGCGCAGTGGTTAGTGAAAAAACACAGTTTCAACCTGCTAAAAACCATTTAGTTTCTAAGATTTTTAATTTTTTTATTTTCATGTAAAAAAATTCATTTGGATATTTTGAACATAATAAATAAGGCAAGTACGTTTTTAGTGTGTTTCAACGGTGCGCAGTGGTTAGTGAAAAAACACATTTACAATCTGCTAAAAAAACTTTTAGTTTCTAAGATTTTCAATTTTTTTTATTTACGTGTAAAAAAATTCATTTGGATATTTTGATCAAAATAAATAAGGCAAGTGAGTTTTTAGTGTGTTTCAACGGTGCGCAGTGGTTAGTGAAAAAACACAGTTTCAACCAGCTAAAAAACCATTTAGTTTCTAAGATTTTCAATTTTTTTTATTTTCATGTAAAAAAATTCATTTGGATATTTTGAACATAATAAATAAGGCAAGTGAGTTTTTAGTGTGTTTCAACGGTGCGCAGTGGTTAGTGAAAAAACACATTGACAACCTGCTAAAAAACTTTTAGTTTCTAAGATTTTCAATTTTTTTTATTTACGTGTAAAAAAATTCATTTGGATATTTTGAATCAAAATAAATAAGGCAAGTGAGTTTTTAGTGTGTTTCAACGGTGCGCAGTGGTTAGTGAAAAAACACAGTTTCAACCAGCTAAAAAACCATTTAGTTTCTAAGATTTTCAATTTTTTTTATTTTCATGTAAAAAAATTCATTTGGATATTTTGAACATAATAAATAAGGCAAGTGAGTTTTTAGTGTGTTTCAACGGTGCGCAGTGGTTAGTGAAAAAACACATTTACAACCTGCTAAAAAAACTTTTAGTTTCTAAGATTTTCAATTTTTTTTATTTACGTGTAAAAAAATTCATTTGGATATTTTGATCAAAATAAATAAGGCAAGTGAGTTTTTAGTGTGTTTCAACGGTGCGCAGTGGTTAGTGAAAAAACACAGTTTACAACCAGCTAAAAAACCATTTAGTTTCTAAGATTTTCAATTTTTTTTATTTTCATGTAAAAAAATTCATTTGGATATTTTGAACATAATAAATAAGGCAAGTGAGTTTTTAGTGTGTTTCAACGGTGCGCAGTGGTTAGTGAAAAAACACATTTACAACCTGCTAAAAAAACTTTTAGTTTCTAAGATTTTCAATTTTTTTTATTTACGTGTAAAAAAATTCATTTGGATATTTTGAACAAAATAATGTAGGCAAGTGAGTTTTTAGTTTGTTTCAACGGTGCGCAGTAGTTAGTGAAAAAACACAGTTTCAACCTGCTGAAAAACCATTTAGTTTCTAAGATTTTTAATTTTTTTATTTTCATGTAAAAAAATTCATTTGGATATTTTGAACATAATAAATAAGGCAAGCACGTTTTTAGTGTGTTTCAACGGTGCGCAGTGGTTAGTGAAAAAACACATTTACAACCTGCTAAAAAAACTTTTAGTTTCTAAGATTTTCAATTTTTTTTATTTACGTGTAAAAAAATTCATTTGGATATTTTGAACAAAATAATGTAGGCAAGTGAGTTTTTAGTGTGTTTCAACGGTGCGCAGTGGTTAGTGAAAAAACACAGTTTCAACCTGCTAAAAAACCATTTAGTTTCTAAGATTTTTAATTTTTTTTATTTTCATGTAAAAAAATTCATTTGGATATTTTGAACATAATAAATAAGGCAAGTACGTTTTTAGTGTGTTTCAACGGTGCGCAGTGGTTAGTGAAAAAACACATTGACAACCAGCTAAAAAACCTTTTAGTTTCTAAGATTTTCAATATTTTTTTTATTTACATGTAAAAAAATTCATTTGGATATTTTGAACAAAATAATGTAGGCAAGTGAGTTTTTAGTGTGTTTCAACGGTGCGCAGTTAGTGAAAAACACATTTCAGACATACAGTTAAAAAATTTCATGGAATTTGTAGAGAATTTTTTTTTTTAATTTTCATTTGTAAACAAATTGCCATTTTTTTGTGTAATAATGTATGGCAAAAAAGTAAAATTAAAAATTTTTGTCTCAGAATTGCATGAAATTTTGGCTATATGGTTTGAAAAGCATTTCAAACATACAGTTAAAATTTCATGGAATTTTTTGTAACAATGCATTTTTTAGTCATAATGTATGGCCAAAAAAGTAAAATTAAAAATTGGAAAAAAATTTGAATTTTAAAAATTAGTGAAAAAACACATTGACAACAAGCTACAAAAACCTTTTAGTTTCTAAGATTTTCATTTTTTTTACTTATATGTAAAAAAATTCATTCGGTTATTTTGAACAAAATAATGTAGGCAAGTGAGTTTTTAGTGTGTTTCACCGGGGCGCAGTAATTAGTGAAAAAACACATTTACAACCAGCTAAAAAATCTTTTAGTTTCTAAAATTTTAATTTTTTTTTATTTACATGTAAAAAAATCATTTGGAGATTTTGAACAAAATAATGTAGGCAAGTGAGTTTTTAGTGTGTTTCAACGGTGCGAAGTGGTTAGTGAAAAAACACATCTACAACAAGCTAAAAAACCTTTTAGTTTCTAAGATTTTCAATTTTTTTTATTTTCATGTAAAAAAATTCATTTGGATATTTTGAACAAAATAATGTAGGCAAGTGAGTTTTTAGTGTGTTTCACCGGTGCGCAGTAATTAGTGAAAAAACACATTTACAACCAGCTATAAAATCTTTTAGTTTCTAAGATTTTCATTTTTTTTTATATGTAAAAAATTCATTCGGTTATTTTGAACAAAATAATGTAAGCAAGTGAGTTTTTAGTGTGTTTCACCGGTGCGCAGAAATTAGTGAAAAAACACATTGACAACCAGCTAAAAACCTTTTAGTTTCTAAGATTTTCAATTTTTTTATTTACTTGTAAAAAAATTCATTTGGATATTTTGAACAAAATAATGTAGGCAACTGAGTTTTTAGTGTGTTTCAACGGTGCGCAGTGGTTAGTGAAAAACACATTTACAACCAGCTAAAAAACCTTTTAGTTTCTAAGATTTTCAATTTTTTTTATTTACATGTAAAAAAATTCATTTGGATATTTTGAACAAAATAATGTAGGCAAGTGAGTTTTTAGTGTGTTTCACCGGGGCGCAGTAATTAGTGAAAAAACACATTTACAACCAGCTAAAAAACCATTTAGTTTCTAAGATTTTCAATTTTTTTTATTTTCATGTAAAAAAATTCATTTGGATATTTTGAACATAATAAATAAGGCAAGTGAGTTTTTAGTGTGTTTCAACGGTGCGCAGTGGTTAGTGAAAAAACACATTTACAACCTGCTAAAAAACCTTTTAGTTTCTAAGATTTTCAATTTTTTTTATTTACATGTAAAAAAATTCATTCAGATATTTTGAACAAAATAATGTAAGCAAGTGAGTTTTTAGTGTGTTTCAACGGTGCGCAGAAATTAGTGAAAAAACACATTTACAACCAGCTAAAAGATATTTTAGTTTCTAAGACTTTCAATTTTTTTTTATTTACATGTAAAAACATTCATTTGGATATTTTGAACAAAATAATGTAGGCAACAAAGTGTGTTTTCAATTTTTTTTTATTTACATGTAAAAAAATTCATTTGGATATTTTGAACAAAATAATGTAGGCAAGTTAGTTTTTAGTGTGTTTCACCGGTGCGCAGAAATTAGTGAAAAAACACATTGTCAACCAGCTAAAAAACCTTTTAGTTTCTAAGATTTTCAATTTTTTTTATTTACATGTAAAAAAATTCATTCAGATATTTTGAACAAAATAATGTAAGCAAGTGAGTTTTTAGTGTGTTTCAACGGTGCGCAGAAATTAGTGAAAAAACACATTTACAACCAGCTAAAAGATATTTTAGTTTCTAAGATTTTCAATTTTTTTTTATTTACATGTAAAAACATTCATTTGGATATTTTGAACAAAATAATGTAGGCAACTGAGTTTTTAGTGTGTTACAACGGTGCGCAGCGGTTAGTGAAAAAACACATTTACAACAAGCTAAAAAACCTTTTAGTTTCTAAGATTTTCATTTTTTTTATTTTCATGTAAAAAAATATATTTGGATATTTCGAAGAAAATAATCAGGGCATATGAGTTTTTAGTGTGTTTCAACGGTGGTGAAAAAACACATTGACAACCTGCTAAAAAACTTTTAGTTTCTAAGATTTTCAATTTTTTTTATTTACGTGTAAAAAAATTCATTTGGATATTTTGAACAAAACAATGTAGGCAAGTGAGTTTTTAGTGTGTTTCAACGGTGCGCAGTGGTTAGTGAAAAAACACAGTTTCAACCAGCTAAAAAACCATTTAGTTTCTAAGATTTTTATTTTTTTTTATTTTCATGAAAAAAATTCATTTGGATATTTTGAACATAATAAATAAGGCAAGTGAGTTTTTAGTGTGTTTCAACGGTGCGCAGTGGTTAGTGAAAAAACACATTTACAACCTGCTAAAAAAACTTTTAGTTTCTAAGATTTTCAATTTTTTTTATGTACGTGTAAAAAAATTCAATTAAATATTTTGATCAAAATAAATAAGGCAAGTGAGTTTTTAGTGTGTTTCAACGGTGCGCAGTGGTTAGTGAAAAAACACAGTTTCAACCAGCTAAAAAACCATTTAGTTTCTAAGATTTTTATTTTTTTTTATTTTCATGAAAAAAATTCATTTGGATATTTTGAACATAATAAATAAGGCAAGTGAGTTTTTAGTGTGTTTCAACGGTGCGCAGTGGTTAGTGAAAAAACACATTTACAACCTGCTAAAAAAACTTTTAGTTTCTAAGATTTTCAATTTTTTTTATGTACGTGTAAAAAAATTCAATTAAATATTTTGATCAAAATAAATAAGGCAAGTGAGTTTTTAGTGTGTTTCAACGGTGCGCAGTGGTTAGTGAAAAAACACATTTTCAACCAGCTAAAAAACCATTTAGTTTCTAAGATTTTCAATTTTTTTTATTTTCATGTAAAAAAATTCATTTGGATATTTTGAACATAATAAATAAGGCAAGTGAGTTTTTAGTGTGTTTCAACGGTGCGCTGCGGTTAGTGAAAAAAGACATCTACAACAAGCTCAAAACCTTTTAGTTTCTAAGATTTTCAATTTTTTTTTATTTTCATGTAATAAAAAAATTCATTTGGATATTTTGAACAAAATAATGTAAGCAAGTGAGTTCTTTGTGTGTTTCAACGGTGCGCAGTGGTTAGTGAAAAAACACAGTTTCAACCAGCTAAAAAACCATTTAGTTTCTAAGATTTTTATTTTTTTTTATTTTCATGAAAAAAATTCATTTGGATATTTTGAACATAATAAATAAGGCAAGTGAGTTTTTAGTGTGTTTCAACGGTGCGCAGTGGTTAGTGAAAAAACACATTTACAACCTGCTAAAAAAACTTTTAGTTTCTAAGATTTTCAATTTTTTTTATGTACGTGTAAAAAAATTCAATTAAATATTTTGATCAAAATAAATAAGGCAAGTGAGTTTTTAGTGTGTTTCAACGGTGCGCAGTGGTTAGTGAAAAAACACAGTTTCAACCAGCTAAAAAACCATTTAGTTTCTAAGATTTTCAATTTTTTTTATTTTCATGTAAAAAAATTCATTTGGATATTTTGAACATAATAAATAAGGCAAGTGAGTTTTTAGTGTGTTTCAACGGTGCGCAGTGGTTAGTGAAAAAACACATTTACAACCTGCTAAAAAAACTTTTAGTTTCTAAGATTTTCAATTTTTTTTATTTACGTGTAAAAAAAATTCATTTGGATATTTTGAACAAAATAATGTAGGAAAGTGAGTTTTTAGTTTGTTTTAACGGTGCGCAGTAGTTAGTGAAAAAACACAGTTTCAACCTGCTGAAAAACCATTTAGTTTCTAAGATTTTTAATTTTTTAATTTTCATGAAAAAAATTCATTTGGATATTTTGAACATAATAAATAAGGCAAGCACGTTTTTAGTGTGTTTCAACGGTGCGCAGTGGTTAGTGAAAAAACACATTTACAACCTGCTAAAAAAACTTTTAGTTTCTAAGATTTTCAATTTTTTTTATTTACGTGTAAAAAAATTCATTTGGATATTTTGATCAAAATAAATAAGGCAAGTGAGTTTCTAGTGTGTTTCAACGGTGCGCAGTGGTTAGTGAAAAAACACAGTTTCAACCAGCTAAAAAACCATTTAGTTTCTAAGATTTTCAGATACAGATAAAATTTCATGGAATTTGGATAGAATTTTTTTTAAATTTTTTGTAACAATGCCATTTTTTGGTCATAATGCATGTCCATAAAAGTAAAATTAAAAATTTTTTGTCTCAGAATTGCATGAAATTTTGGCTATATGGTTTGATTAGCATTTCATACATACAGTTAAAATTTCATGGAATTTGGAGAGAATTTTTTTTAATTTTTTGTAACAATGCCACTTTTTGGTCATAATGTATGGCCAAGAACGAAAAATTAAAAATTTTTTGTCTCAGAATTGCATGAAATTTTGGCTATATGGTTTGATTAGCATTTCATACATACAGTAACATTTCATGGAATTTGGAGAGAATTTTGAACAAAATAATGTAGGCAAGTGAGTTTTTACTGTGTTTCAACGGTGCGCAGTGGTTAGTGAAAAAACACATTGACAACAAGCTAAAAAACCTTTTAGTTTCTAAGATTTTCATTTTTTTTATTTATATGTAAAAAAATTCATTCGGTTATTTTGAACAAAATAATGTAGGCAAGTGAGTTTTTAGTGTGTTTCACCGGGTCGCAGTAATTAGTAAAAAAACACATTTACAACCAGAAAAAAAAAAAAAAAAAAAAAAAAAAAAAAAAAAAAAAAAAAAAAAAAAAAACAATACAACCAGCTAAAAAATCTTTTAGTTTCTAAGATTTTCAATTTTTTTTTTTTTTTACATGTAAAAAAATCATTTGGATATTTTGAACAAAATAATGTAGGCAAGTGAGTTTTTAGTGTGTTTCACCGGTGCGCAGTAATTAGTGAAAAAACACATTTACAACCAGCTAAAAAATCTTTTAGTTTCTAAGATTTTCATTTTTTTTATTTACATGTAAAAAAAATCATTTGGATATTTTGAACAAAATAATGTAGGCAAGTGAGTTTTATATGGTTTGATTAGCATTTCATACATACAGTTAAAATTTCATGGAATATGGAGAGAATTTTTTTAAAATTTTTTGTAACAATGCCATTTTTTGGTCATAATGTATGGCCAAAAAAGTAAAATTAAAAATTTTTTGTCTCAGAATTGCATGACATTTTGGCTATATGGTTTGATTAGCATTTCATACATACAGTTAACATTTCATGGAATTTAAAGAGAATTTTTTTTAAATTTTTTGTAACAATGCCATTTTTTGGTCATAATGTATGGCCAAAAAAGTAAAATTAAAATTTTTTTGTCTCAGAATTGCATGAAATTTTGGCTATATGGTTTGATTAGCATTTCATACATACAGTAACATTTCATGGAATTTGGAGAGAATTTTGAACAAAATAATGTAGCCAAGTGAGTTTTTACTGTGTTTCAACGGTGCGCAGTGGTTAGTGAAAAAACACATTGACAACCAGCTAAAAAATCTTTTAGTTTCTAAGATTTTCAATATTTTTTTTATTTACATGTAAAAAAAATCATTTGGATATTTTGAACAAAATAATGTAGGCAAGTGAGTTTTATATGGTTTGATTAGTATTTCAGACATACAGTTAAAATTTCATGGAATTTGGAGAGAATTTTTTTTTAATTTTTTGTAACAATGCCATTTTTGGTAATAATGTATGGCCAAAAAAGTAAAATTAAAAATTTTTTGTCTCAGAATTGCATGAAATTTTGGCTATATGGTTTGAAAAGCATTTCAAACATACAGTTAAAATTTCATGGAATTTTTTTGTAACAATGCCATTTTTTAGTCATAATGTATGGCCAAAAAAGTAAAATTAAAAATTGGAAAAGAAATTTGAATTTTAAAAATTAGTGAAAAAACACATTGACAACAAGCTACAAAAACCTTTTAGTTTCTAAGATTTTCATTTTTTTTACTTATATGTAAAAAAATTCATTCGGTTATTTTGAACAAAATAATGTAGGCAAGTGAGTTTTTAGTGTGTTTCACCGGGGCGCAGTAATTAGTGAAAAAACACATTTACAACCAGCTAAAAAATCTTTTAGTTTCTAAAATTTTAATTTTTTTTTTTATTTACATGTAAAAAAAAATCATTTGGATATTTTGAACAAAATAATGTAGGCAAGTGAGTTTTTTATGGTTTGATTAGCATTTCATAAATACAGATAAAATTTCATGGAATTTGGATAGAATTTTTTTTTAATTTTTTGTAACAATGCCACTTTTTGGTCATAATGTATGGCCAAGAAAGTAAAATTAAAAATTTTTTGTCTCAGAATTGCATGAAATTTGGGCTATATGGTTTGATTAGCATTTCATACATACAGTTAAAATTTCATGGAATTTGGAGATATTTTTTTTTTAATTTTTTGTAACAATGCCATTTTTTGGTCATAATGTATGGCCAAAAAAGTAAAATTAAAAATTTTTTGTCTCAGAATTGCATGAAATTTAGGCTATATGGTTTGATTAGCATTTCATACATACAGTTAAAATTTCATGGAATTTGGAGAGAATTTTTTTAAAATTTTTTGTAACAATGCCATTTTTTGGTCATAATGTATGTCCATAAAAGTAAAATTAAAAATTTTTTGTCTCAGAATTGCATGAAATTTTGGCTATATGGTTTGATTAGCATTTCATACATACAGTTAAAATTTCATGGAATTTGGAGAGAATTTTTTTTAATTTTTTTGTAACAATGCCATTTTTTGGTCATAATGTATGGCCAAAAAAGTAAAATTAAAAATTTTTTGTCTCAGAATTGCATGAAATTTTGGCTATATGGTTTGATTAGCATTTCATACATACAGATAAAATTTTGGCTATATGGTTTGATTAGTATTTCAGACATACACAGTTAAAATTTCATGGAATTTGGAGAGAATTTTTTTTTTAATTTTTTGTAACAATGCCACTTTTTGGTCATAATGTATGGCCAAGAACGTAAAATTAAAAATTTTTTGTCTCAGAATTGCATGAAATTTTGGCTATATGGTTTGATTAGCATTTCATACATACAGTTAAAATTTCGTGGAATTTGGAGAGAATTTTTTTCAAATTTTTTGTAACAATGCCATTTTTTGGTCATAATGTATGGCCAAAAAAGTAAAATTAAAATTTTTTTGTCTCAGAATTGCATGAAATTTTGGCTATATGGTTTGATTAGCATTTCATACATACAGTAACATTTCATGGAATTTGGAGAGAATTTTGAACAAAATAATGTAGCCAAGTGAGTTTTTACTGTGTTTCAACGGTGCGCAGTGGTTAGTGAAAAAACACATTGACAACAAGCTAAAAAACCTTTTAGTTTCTAAGATTTTCATTTTTTTTATTTATATGTTAAAAAAATTCATTCGGTTATTTTAAACAAAATAATGTAGGCAAGTGAGTTTTTAGTGTGTTTCACCGGGGCGCAGTAATTAGTGAAAAAACACATTTACAACCAGCTAAAAAATCTTTTAGTTTCTAAGATTTTCAATTTTTTTTTTTTTACATGTAAAAAAAATCATTTGGATATTTTGAACAAAATAATGTAGGCAAGTGAGTTTTTAGTGTGTTTCAACGGTGCGAAGTGGTTAGTGAAAAAACACATTTACAACCAGCTATAAAATCCTCTAGTTTCTAAGATTTTCAATTTTTTTTTTTACATGTAAAAAAAATCATTTGGATATTTTGAACAAAATAATGTAGGCAAGTGAGTTTTTAGTGTGTTTCAACGGTGCGAAGTGGTTAGTGAAAAAACACATCTACAACAAGCTAAAAAACCTTTTAGTTTCTAAGATTTTCAATTTTTTTTATTTTCATGTAAAAAAATTCATTTGGATATTTTGAACAAAATAATGTAGGCAAGTGAGTTTTTAGTGTGTTTCACCGGTGCGCAGTAATTAGTGAAAAAACACATTTACAACCAGCTATAAAATCTTTTAGTTTCTAAGATTTTCATTTTTTTTTATATGTAAAAAATTCATTCGGTTATTTTGAACAAAATAATGTAAGCAAGTGAGTTTTTAGTGTGTTTCACCGGTGCGCAGAAATTAGTGAAAAAACACATTGACAACCAGCTAAAAACCTTTTAGTTTCTAAGATTTTCAATTTTTTTATTTACTTGTAAAAAAATTCATTTGGATATTTTGAACAAAATAATGTAGGCAACTGAGTTTTTAGTGTGTTTCAACGGTGCGCAGTGGTTAGTGAAAAACACATTTACAACCAGCTAAAAAACCTTTTAGTTTCTAAGATTTTCAATTTTTTTTATTTACATGTAAAAAAAATCATTTGGATATTTTGAACAAAATAATGTAGGCAAGTGAGTTTTTAGTGTGTTTCAACGGTGCGAAGTGGTTAGTGAAAAAACACATTGACAACCTGCTAAAAAACCTTTTAGTTTCTAAGATTTTCATTTTTTTTATTTTCATGTAAAAAAATTCATTTGGATATTTTGAACAAAATAATGTAGGCAAGTGAGTTTTTAGTGTGTTTCACCGGTGCGCAGTAATTAGTGAAAAAACACATTTACAACCAGCTATAAAATCTTTTAGTTTCTAAGATTTTCATTTTTTTTATATGTAAAAAATTCATTCGGTTATTTTGAACAAAATAATGTAAGCAAGTGAGTTTTTAGTGTGTTTCACCGGTGCGCAGAAATTAGTGAAAAAACACATTGACAACCAGCTAAAAACCTTTTAGTTTCTAAGATTTTCATTTTTTTTTATTTACATGTAAAAAATTCATTTAGATATTTCGAACAAAATAATGTAGGCAAGTGAGTTTTTAGTGTGTTTCAACGGTGCGCAGTAATTAGTGAAAAAACACATTTACAACCAGCTATAAAATCTTTTAGTTTCTAAGATTTTCATTTTTTTTTATATGTAAAAAATTCATTCGGTTATTTTGAACAAAATAATGTAAGCAAGTGAGTTTTTAGTGTGTTTCACCGGTGCGCAGAAATTAGTGAAAAAACACATTGACAACCAGCTAAAAACCTTTTAGTTTCTAAGATTTTCATTTTTTTTTATTTACATGTAAAAAAATTCATTTGGATATTTTGAACAAAATAATGTAGGCAAGTGAGTTTTTAGTGTGTTTCACCGGTGCGCAGCAATTAGTGAAAAAACACATTTACAACCAGCTAAAAAATCTTTTAGTTTCTAAGATTTTCAATTTTTTTTTTTATTTACATGTAAAAAAAATCATTTGGATATTTTGAACAAAATAATGTAGGCAAGTGAGTTTTTAGTGTGTTTCACCGGTGCGCAGTAATTAGTGAAAAAACACATTTACAACCAGCTAAAAAATCTTTTAGTTTCTAAGATTTTCATTTTTTTTTTATTTACATGTAAAAAAAATCATTTGGATATTTTGAACAAAATAATGTAGGCAACTGAGTTTTTAGTGTGTTTCAACGGTGCGCAGTGGTTAGTGAAAAACACATTTACAACCAGCTAAAAAAACTTTTAGTTTCTAAGATTTTCAATTTTTTTTATTTACATGTAAAAAAATTCATTCGGTTATTTTGAACCAAATAATGTAGGCAAGTGAGTTTTTAGTGTGTTTCACCGGGGCGCAGTAATTAGTGAAAAAACACATTTACAACCAGCTAAAAAATCTTTTAGTTTCTAAGATTTTCAATTTTTTTTTATTTACATGTAAAAAAAATCATTTGGATATTTTGAAGAAAATAATGTAGGCAAGTGAGTTTTTAGTGTGTTTCACCGGTGCGCAGTAATTAGTGAAAAAACACATTTACAACCAGCTAAAAAATCTTTTAGTTTCTAAGATTTTCATTTTTTTTTTTATATGTAAAAAAATTCATTTGGATATTTTGAACAAAATAATGTAGGCAAGTGAGTTTTTAGTGTGTTTCACCGGTGCGCAGCAATTAGTGAAAAAACACATTTACAACCAGCTAAAAAATCTTTTAGTTTCTAAGATTTTCAATTTTTTTTTATTTACATGTAAAGAAAATCATTTGGATATTTTGAACAAAATAATGTAGGCAAGTGAGTTTTTAGTGTGTTTCACCGGTGCGCAGTAATTAGTGAAAAAACACATTTACAACCAGCTAAAAAATCTTTTAGTTTCTAAGATTTTCATTTTTTTTTATTTACATGTAAAAAAAATCATTTGGATATTTTGAACAAAATAATGTAGGCAAGTGAGTTTTATATGGTTTGATTAGCATTTCATACATACAGTTAAAATTTCATGGAATATGGAGAGAATTTTTTTAAAATTTTTTGTAACAATGCCATTTTTTGGTCATAATGTATGGCCAAAAAAGTAAAATTAAAAATTTTTTGTCTCAGAATTGCATGACATTTTGGCTATATGGTTTGATTAGCATTTCATACATACAGTTAACATTTCATGGAATTTAAAGAGAATTTTTTTTAAATTTTTTGTAACAATGCCAGTTTTTGGTCATAATGTATGTCCAAAAAAGTAAAATTAAAAATTTTTTGTCTCAGAATTGCATGAAATTTTGGCTATATGGTTTGATTAGCATTTCATACATACAGTTAAAATTTCATGGAATTTGGAGAGAATTCTTTTTACGTTTTTTGTAACAATGCCATTTTTTGGTCATAAGGTATGGCCAAAAAAAAAAATTAAAAATTTTTTGTCTCAGAATTGCATGATATTTTGGCTATATGGTTTGATTAGCATTTCATACATACAGTTAACATTTCATGGAATTTAAAGAGAATTTTTTTTAAATTTTTTGTAACAATGCCATTTTTTGGTCATAATGTATGGCCAAAAAAGTAAAATTAAAATTTTTTTGTCTCAGAATTGCATGAAATTTTGGATATATGGTTTGATTAGCATTTCATACATACAGTAACATTTCATGGAATTTGGAGAGAATTTTGAACAAAATAATGTAGCCAAGTGAGTTTTTACTGTGTTTCAACGGTGCGCAGTGGTTAGTGAAAAAACACATTGACAACCAGCTAAAAAATCTTTTAGTTTCTAAGATTTTCAATATTTTTTTTATTTACATGTAAAAAAAATCATTTGGATATTTTGAACAAAATAATGTAGGCAAGTGAGTTTTATATGGTTTGATTAGTATTTCAGACATACAGTTAAAATTTCATGGAATTTGGAGAGAATTTTTTTTTAATTTTTTGTAACAATGCCATTTTTGGTAATAATGTATGGCCAAAAAAGTAAAATTAAAAATTTTTTGTCTCAGAATTGCATGAAATTTTGGCTATATGGTTTGAAAAGCATTTCAAACATACAGTTAAAATTTCATGGAATTTTTTTGTAACAATGCCATTTTTTAGTCATAATGTATGGCCAAAAAAGTAAAATTAAAAATTGGAAAAGAAATTTGAATTTTAAAAATTAGTGAAAAAACACATTGACAACAAGCTACAAAAACCTTTTAGTTTCTAAGATTTTCATTTTTTTTACTTATATGTAAAAAAATTCATTCGGTTATTTTGAACAAAATAATGTAGGCAAGTGAGTTTTTAGTGTGTTTCACCGGGGCGCAGTAATTAGTGAAAAAACACATTTACAACCAGCTAAAAAATCTTTTAGTTTCTAAAATTTTAATTTTTTTTTATTTACATGTAAAAAAAAATCATTTGGATATTTTGAACAAAATAATGTAGGCAAGTGAGTTTTTTATGGTTTGATTAGCATTTCATACATACAGATAAAATTTCATGGAATTTGGATAGAATTTTTTTTTAATTTTTTGTAACAATGCCACTTTTTGGTCATAATGTATGGCCAAGAAAGTAAAATTAAAAATTTTTTGTCTCAGAATTGCATGAAATTTGGGCTATATGGTTTGATTAGCATTTCATACATACAGTTAAAATTTCATGGAATTTGGAGATATTTTTTTTTTAATTTTTTGTAACAATGCCATTTTTTGGTCATAATGTATGGCCAAAAAAGTAAAATTAAAAATTTTTTGTCTCAGAATTGCATGAAATTTAGGCTATATGGTTTGATTAGCATTTCATACATACAGTTAAAATTTCATGGAATTTGGAGAGAATTTTTTTAAAATTTTTTGTAACAATGCCATTTTTTGGTCATAATGTATGTCCATAAAAGTAAAATTAAAAATTTTTTGTCTCAGAATTGCATGAAATTTTGGCTATATGGTTTGATTAGCATTTCATACATACAGTTAAAATTTCATGGAATTTGGAGAGAATTTTTTTTAATTTTTTTGTAACAATGCCATTTTTTGGTCATAATGTATGGCCAAAAAAGTAAAATTAAAAATTTTTTGTCTCAGAATTGCATGAAATTTTGGCTATATGGTTTGATTAGCATTTCATACATACAGATAAAATTTTGGCTATATGGTTTGATTAGTATTTCAGACATACACAGTTAAAATTTCATGGAATTTGGAGAGAATTTTTTTTTTAATTTTTTGTAACAATGCCACTTTTTGGTCATAATGTATGGCCAAGAACGTAAAATTAAAAATTTTTTGTCTCAGAATTGCATGAAATTTTGGCTATATGGTTTGATTAGCATTTCATACATACAGTTAAAATTTCGTGGAATTTGGAGAGAATTTTTTTCAAATTTTTTGTAACAATGCCATTTTTTGGTCATAATGTATGGCCAAAAAAGTAAAATTAAAATTTTTTTGTCTCAGAAATGCATGAAATTTTGGCTATATGGTTTGATTAGCATTTCATACATACAGTAACATTTCATGGAATTTGGAGAGAATTTTGAACAAAATAATGTAGCCAAGTGAGTTTTTACTGTGTTTCAACGGTGCGCAGTGGTTAGTGAAAAAACACATTGACAACAAGCTAAAAAACCTTTTAGTTTCTAAGATTTTCATTTTTTTTATTTATATGTTAAAAAAATTCATTCGGTTATTTTGAACAAAATAATGTAGGCAAGTGAGTTTTTAGTGTGTTTCACCGGGGCGCAGTAATTAGTGAAAAAACACATTTACAACCAGCTAAAAAATCTTTTAGTTTCTAAGATTTTCAATTTTTTTTTTTTTACATGTAAAAAAAATCATTTGGATATTTTGAACAAAATAATGTAGGCAAGTGAGTTTTTAGTGTGTTTCAACGGTGCGAAGTGGTTAGTGAAAAAACACATTTACAACCAGCTATAAAATCCTCTAGTTTCTAAGATTTTCAATTTTTTTTTTTACATGTAAAAAAAATCATTTGGATATTTTGAACAAAATAATGTAGGCAAGTGAGTTTTTAGTGTGTTTCAACGGTGCGAAGTGGTTAGTGAAAAAACACATCTACAACAAGCTAAAAAACCTTTTAGTTTCTAAGATTTTCAATTTTTTTTATTTTCATGTAAAAAAATTCATTTGGATATTTTGAACAAAATAATGTAGGCAAGTGAGTTTTTAGTGTGTTTCACCGGTGCGCAGTAATTAGTGAAAAAACACATTTACAACCAGCTATAAAATCTTTTAGTTTCTAAGATTTTCATTTTTTTTTATATGTAAAAAATTCATTCGGTTATTTTGAACAAAATAATGTAAGCAAGTGAGTTTTTAGTGTGTTTCACCGGTGCGCAGAAATTAGTGAAAAAACACATTGACAACCAGCTAAAAACCTTTTAGTTTCTAAGATTTTCAATTTTTTTATTTACTTGTAAAAAAATTCATTTGGATATTTTGAACAAAATAATGTAGGCAACTGAGTTTTTAGTGTGTTTCAACGGTGCGCAGTGGTTAGTGAAAAACACATTTACAACCAGCTAAAAAACCTTTTAGTTTCTAAGATTTTCAATTTTTTTTATTTACATGTAAAAAAATTCATTTGGATATTTTGAACAAAATAATGTAGGCAAGTGAGTTTTTAGTGTGTTTCAACGGTGCGCAGTGGTTAGTGAAAAAACACAGTTTCAACCAGCTAAAAAACCATTTAGTTTCTAAGATTTTTATTTTTTTTTATTTTCATGAAAAAAATTCATTTGGATATTTTGAACATAATAAATAAGGCAAGTGAGTTTTTAGTGTGTTTCAACGGTGCGCAGTGGTTAGTGAAAAAACACATTTACAACCTGCTAAAAAAACTTTTAGTTTCTAAGATTTTCAATTTTTTTTATGTACGTGTAAAAAAATTCAATTAAATATTTTGATCAAAATAAATAAGGCAAGTGAGTTTTTAGTGTGTTTCAACGGTGCGCAGTGGTTAGTGAAAAAACACAGTTTCAACCAGCTAAAAAACCATTTAGTTTCTAAGATTTTCAATTTTTTTTATTTTCATGTAAAAAAATTCATTTGGATATTTTGAACATAATAAATAAGGCAAGTGAGTTTTTAGTGTGTTTCAACGGTGCGCAGTGGTTAGTGAAAAAACACATTTACAACCTGCTAAAAAAACTTTTAGTTTCTAAGATTTTCAATTTTTTTTATTTACGTGTAAAAAAATTCATTTGGATATTTTGAACAAAATAATGTAGGAAAGTGAGTTTTTAGTTTGTTTTAACGGTGCGCAGTAGTTAGTGAAAAAACACAGTTTCAACCTGCTGAAAAACCATTTAGTTTCTAAGATTTTTAATTTTTTAATTTTCATGAAAAAAATTCATTTGGATATTTTGAACATAATAAATAAGGCAAGCACGTTTTTAGTGTGTTTCAACGGTGCGCAGTGGTTAGTGAAAAAACACATTTACAACCTGCTAAAAAAACTTTTAGTTTCTAAGATTTTCAATTTTTTTTATTTACGTGTAAAAAAATTCATTTGGATATTTTGATCAAAATAAATAAGGCAAGTGAGTTTCTAGTGTGTTTCAACGGTGCGCAGTGGTTAGTGAAAAAACAAAGTTTCAACCAGCTAAAAAACCATTTAGTTTCTAAGATTTTCAGATACAGATAAAATTTCATGGAATTTGGATAGAATTTTTTTTAAATTTTTTGTAACAATGCCATTTTTTGGTCATAATGTATGTCCATAAAAGTAAAATTAAAAATTTTTTGTCTCAGAATTGCATGAAATTTTGGCTATATGGTTTGATTAGCATTTCATACATACAGTTAAAATTTCATGGAATTTGGAGAGAATTTTATTCAAATTTTTTGTAACAATGCCATTTTTTGGTCATAATGTATGGCCAAAAAAGTAAAATTAAAAATTTTTTGTCTCAGAATTGCATGAAATTTTGGCTATATGGTTTGATTAGCATTTCATACATACAGTAACATTTCATGGAATTTGGAGAGAATTTTGAACAAAATAATGTAGGCAAGTGAGTTTTTACTGTGTTTCAACGGTGCGCAGTGGTTAGTGAAAAAACACATTGACAACAAGCTAAAAAACCTTTTAGTTTCTAAGATTTTCATTTTTTTTATTTATATGTAAAAAAATTCATTCGGTTATTTTGAACAAAATAATGTAGGCAAGTGAGTTTTTAGTGTGTTTCACCGGGTCGCAGTAATTAGTAAAAAAACACATTTACAACCAGCTAAAAAATCTTTTAGTTTCTAAGATTTTCAATTTTTTTTTTTTTTACATGTAAAAAAAATCATTTGGATATTTTGAACAAAATAATGTAGGCAAGTGAGTTTTTAGTGTGTTTCAACGGTGCGAAGTGGTTAGTGAAAAAACACATTGACAACCTGCTAAAAAACCTTTTAGTTTCTAAGATTTTCATTTTTTTTATTTTCATGTAAAAAAATTCATTTGGATATTTTGAACAAAATAAATAAGGCAAGTGAGTTTTTAATGTATTTCAACGGTGCGCAGTGGTTAGTGAAATAACACATCTACAACAAGCTAAAAAACCTTTTAGTTTCTAAGATTTTCATTTTTTTTTATTTTCATGTAAAAAAATTCATTTGGATATTTTGAACAAAATAATGTAGGCAAGTGAGTTTTTAGTGTGTTTCACCGGTGCGCAGTAATTAGTGAAAAAACACATTTACAACCAGCTATAAAATCTTTTAGTTTCTAAGATTTTCATTTTTTTTTATATGTAAAAAATTCATTCGGTTATTTTGAACAAAATAATGTAAGCAAGTGAGTTTTTAGTGTGTTTCACCGGTGCGCAGAAATTAGTGAAAAAACACATTGACAACCAGCTAAAAACCTTTTAGTTTCTAAGATTTTCATTTTTTTTTATTTACATGTAAAAAATTCATTTAGATATTTCGAACAAAATAATGTAGGCAAGTGAGTTTTTAGTGTGTTTCAACGGTGCGCAGTAATTAGTGAAAAAACACATTTACAACCAGCTATAAAATCTTTTAGTTTCTAACATTTTCATTTTTTTTTATATGTAAAAAATTCATTCGGTTATTTTGAACAAAATAATGTAAGCAAGTGAGTTTTTAGTGTGTTTCACCGGTGCGCAGAAATTAGTGAAAAAACACATTGACAACCAGCTAAAAACCTTTTAGTTTCTAAGATTTTCATTTTTTTTTATTTACATGTAAAAAAATTCATTTGGATATTTTGAACAAAATAATGTAGGCAAGTGAGTTTTTAGTGTGTTTCACCGGTGCGCAGTAATTAGTGAAAAAACACATTTACAACCAGCTATAAAATCTTTTAGTTTCTAAGATTTTCATTTTTTTTTATATGTAAAAAATTCATTCGGTTATTTTGAACAAAATAATGTAAGCAAGTGAGTTTTTAGTGTGTTTCACCGGTGCGCAGAAATTAGTGAAAAAACACATTGACAACCAGCTAAAAACCTTTTAGTTTCTAAGATTTTCATTTTTTTTTTTATATGTAAAAAAATTCATT
Organism: Bradysia coprophila; assembly: GCF_014529535.1. Taxonomy (NCBI): domain Eukaryota; kingdom Metazoa; phylum Arthropoda; class Insecta; order Diptera; family Sciaridae; genus Bradysia; species Bradysia coprophila. The sequence continues at coordinate 10,172 of NW_023503731.1, read as the reverse complement.
TGGATATTTTGAACAAAATAATGTAGGCAAGTGAGTTTTTAGTGTGTTTCACCGGTGCGCAGCAATTAGTGAAAAAACACATTTACAACCAGCTAAAAAATCTTTTAGTTTCTAAGATTTTCAATTTTTTTTTTATTTACATGTAAAAAAAATCATTTGGATATTTTGAACAAAATAATGTAGGCAAGTGAGTTTTTAGTGTGTTTCACCGGTGCGCAGTAATTAGTGAAAAAACACATTTACAACCAGCTAAAAAATCTTTTAGTTTCTAAGATTTTCATTTTTTTTATTTACATGTAAAAAAAATCATTTGGATATTTTGAACAAAATAATGTAGGCAAGTGAGTTTTATATGGTTTGATTAGCATTTCATACATACAGTTAAAATTTCATGGAATATGGAGAGAATTTTTTTAAAATTTTTTGTAACAATGCCATTTTTTGGTCATAATGTATGGCCAAAAAAGTAAAATTAAAAATTTTTTGTCTCAGAATTGCATGACATTTTGGCTATATGGTTTGATTAGCATTTCATACATACAGTTAACATTTCATGGAATTTAAAGAGAATTTTTTTTAAATTTTTTGTAACAATGCCAGTTTTTGGTCATAATGTATGTCCAAAAAAGTAAAATTAAAAATTTTTTGTCTCAGAATTGCATGAAATTTTGGCTATATGGTTTGATTAGCATTTCATACATACAGTTAAAATTTCATGGAATTTGGAGAGAATTCTTTTTACATTTTTTGTAACAATGCCATTTTTTGGTCATAAGGTATGGCCAAAAAAAAAAATTAAAAATTTTTTGTCTCAGAATTGCATGATATTTTGGCTATATGGTTTGATTAGCATTTCATACATACAGTTAACATTTCATGGAATTTAAAGAGAATTTTTTTTAAATTTTTTGTAACAATGCCAGTTTTTGGTCATAATGTATGTCCAAAAAAGTAAAATTAAAAAATTTTTGTCTCAGAATTGCATGAAATTTTGGCTATATGATTTGATTAGCATTTCATACATACAGTTCAAATATCATGGAATTTAAAGAGAATTTTTTTAAAATTTTTTGTAACAATGCCATTTTTTGATCATAATCTGCGTTTCGTTTAAAAAAAGCCTTTAGTTGAAATGATGATTGTGAAGATTTCAAATGGACGGCTCTTGGTGTTTCTCTAATTTTTATTCTATATCCTGCAAAGCATTAGTTGTAGCTATGCGTCCAGCAACTTTTTGATCATTCTTCAGCGACGAGTTTTTTTTTCTAATGGTGCTCCGCACTTTACGTCGAACTGATGCAAATTACTTTATGAAGAGAAAACAAAACCACATTAACTTCACTATTATTCACAATTATTTTAACATTTAGATCAATTTTGCCGTTGAAATTAATGATCAAAATTTTTCTGGCCAGCATTTTAGATGAGACACATAAATAAACAAACTTCTGATACATATCATGACAAGCACACAATATGTTTTTGAAGACAATAGAGGCGATGACGGACGTAGGGTGGCTAAATATACAAATATGTTTTACGTTCTTTTGTTTGTTGAGACGTACTGAACGCTTTCCTATATCGTTCACTGATACAAAACATCTTTTTTCAAACTCAAACGGTTTATATTGCATAAAGGTACTCTTAATTTAGAAGCCTGATGTAATAATTAAAAAGCAAGAGAAAATGTAGCTAAAACCAAAATTTAATTAGCCACCCTATATCACATTTTACATGTAAAAAAAATCATTTGGATATTTTGAACAAAATAATGTAGGCAAGTGAGTTTTTACTGTGTTTCAACGGTGCGCAGTGGTTAGTGAAAAAACACATTGACAACAAGCTAAAAAACCTTTTAGTTTCTAAGATTTTCATTTTTTTTATTTATATGTAAAAAAATTCATTCGGTTATTTTGAACAAAATAATGTAGGCAAGTGAGTTTTTAGTGTGTTTCACCGGGTCGCAGTAATTAGTGAAAAAACACATTTACAACCAGCTAAAAAATCTTTTAGTTTCTAAGATTTTCAATTTTTTTTTTTTTTACATGTAAAAAAAATCATTTGGATATTTTGAACAAAATAATGTAGGCAAGTGAGTTTTTAGTGTGTTTCAACGGTTAGTGGTTAGTGAAAAAACACATTGACAACCTGCTAAAAAACCTTTTAGTTTCTAAGATTTTCATTTTTTTTATTTTCATGTAAAAAAATTCATTTGGATATTTTGAACAAAATAAATAAGGCAAGTGAGTTTTTAATGTATTTCAACGGTGCGCAGTGGTTAGTGAAATAACACATCTACAACAAGCTAAAAAACCTTTTAGTTTCTAAGATTTTCAATTTTTTTTATTTTCATGTAAAAAAATTCATTTGGATATTTTGAACAAAATAATGTAGGCAAGTGAGTTTTTAGTGTGTTTCACCGGTGCGCAGTAATTAGTGAAAAAACACATTTACAACCAGCTATAAAATCTTTTAGTTTCTAAGATTTTCATTTTTTTTTATATGTAAAAAATTCATTCGGTTATTTTGAACAAAATAATGTAAGCAAGTGAGTTTTTAGTGTGTTTCACCGGTGCGCAGAAATTAGTGAAAAAACACATTGACAACCAGCTAAAAACCTTTTAGTTTCTAAGATTTTCATTTTTTTTTTATTTACATGTAAAAAATTCATTTAGATATTTCGAACAAAATAATGTAGGCAAGTGAGTTTTTAGTGTGTTTCAACGGTGCGCAGTGTTTATTAAAATACACATTTACAACCAGCTAAAAAACCTTTTAGTTTCTAAGATTTTAAATTTTTTTTATTTACATGTAAAAAAATTCATTCAGATATTTTGAACAAAATAATGTAAGCAAGTGAGTTTTTAGTGTTTTTCAACGGTGCGCAGAAATTAGTGAAAAAACACATTTACAACCAGCTAAAAGATATTTTAGTTTCTAAGATTTTCAATTTTTTTTTATTTACATGTAAAAACATTCATTTGGATATTTTGAACAAAATAATGTAGGCAAGTGAGTTTTTAGTGTGTTTCACCGGTGCGCAGTAATTAGTGAAAAACACATTTACAACCAGCTAAAAAATCTTTTAGTTTCTAAGATTTTCAATTTTTTTTTTATTTACATGTAAAAAAAATCATTTGGATATTTTGAACAAAATAATGTAGGCAACTGAGTTATTAGTGTGTTTCCACGGTGCGCAGTTGTTAGTGAAAAACACATTTACAACCAGCTAAAAAAACTTTTAGTTTCTAAGATTTTCAATTTTTTTTATTTACATGTAAAAAAATTCATTCGGTTATTTTGAACCAAATAATGTAGGCAAGTGAGATTTTCAATTTTTTTTTATTTACATGTAAAAAAAATCATTTGGATATTTTGAAGAAAATAATGTAGGCAAGTGAGTTTTTAGTGTGTTTCACCGGTGCGCAGTAATTAGTGAAAAAACACATTTACAACCAGCTAAAAAATCTTTTAGTTTCTAAGATTTTCATTTTTTTTTTTATATGTAAAAAAATTCATTTGGATATTTTGAACAAAATAATGTAGGCAAGTGAGTTTTTAGTGTGTTTCACCGGTGCGCAGTAATTAGTGAAAAAACACATTTACAACCAGCTAAAAAATCTTTTAGTTTCTAAGATTTTCAATTTTTTTTTTATTTACATGTAAAAAAAATCATTTGGATATTTTGAACAAAATAATGTAGGCAAGTGAGTTTTATATGGTTTGATTAGCATTTCATACATACAGTTAAAATTTCATGGAATATGGAGAGAATTTTTTTAAAATTTTTTGTAACAATGCCATTTTTTGGTCATAATGTATGGCCAAAAAAGTAAAATTAAAAATTTTTTGTCTCTTCTGCATGACATTTTGGCTATATGGTTTGATTAGCATTTCATACATACAGTTAACATTTCATGGAATTTAAAGAGAATTTTTTTTAAATTTTTTGTAACAATGCCAGTTTTTGGTCATAATGTATGTCCAAAAAAGTAAAATTAAAAATTTTTTGTCTCAGAATTGCATGAAATTTTGGCTATATGGTTTGATTAGCATTTCATACATACAGTTAAAATTTCATGGAATTTGTAGAGAATTCTTTTTACATTTTTTGTAACAATGCCATTTTTTGGTCATAAGGTATGGCCAAAAAAAAAAAATTAAAAATTTTTTGTCTCAGAATTGCATGATATTTTGGCTATATGGTTTGATTAGCATTTCATACATACAGTTAACATTTCATGGAATTTAAAGAGATTTTTTTTTAAATTTTTTGTAACAATGCCAGTTTTTGGTCATAATGTATGTCCAAAAAAGTAAAATTAAAAAATTTTTGTCTCAGAATTGCATGAAATTTTGGCTATATGATTTGATTAGCATTTCATACATACAGTTAAAATTTCATGGAATTTAAAGAGAATTTTTTTAAAATTTTTTGTAACAATGCCATTTTTTGATCATAATGTATGGCCAAAAAAGTAAAATTAAAAATTTTTTGTCTCAGAATTGCATGAAATTTTGGCTATATGGTTTGATTAGCATTTCATACATACAGTAAAATTTCATGGAATTTAGAGAGAATTTTGAACAAAATAATGTAGGCAAGTGAGTTTTTAGTGTGTTTCAACGGTGCGAAGTGGTTAGTGAAAAAACACATTTACAACCAGCTAAAAAACCTTTTAGTTTCTAAGATTTTCAATTTTTTTTATTTTCATGTAAAAAAATTCATTTGGATATTTTGAAGAAAATAATGTAGGCAAGTGAGTTTGTGTTTCACCGGTGCGCAGTAATTAGTGAAAAAACACATTTACAACCAGCTAAAAAATCTTTTAGTTTCTAAGATTTTCATTTTTTTTTTATATGTAAAAAAATTCATTTGGATATTTTGAACAAAATAATGTAGGCAAGTGAGTTTTTAGTGTGTTTCACCGGTGCGCAGTAATTAGTGAAAAACACATTTACAACCAGCTAAAAAATCTTTTAGTTTCTAAGATTTTCAATTTTTTTTTTAATTTACATGTAAAAAAAATCATTTGGATATTTTGAACAAAATAATGTAGGCAACTGAGTTTTTAGTGTGTTTCAACGGTGCGCAGTGGTTAGTGAAAAACACATTTACAACCAGCTAAAAAAACTTTTAGTTTCTAAAATTTTCAATTTTTTTTATTTACATATAAAAAAATTCATTCGGTTATTTTGAACCAAATAATGTAGGCAAGTGAGTTTTTAAGGTGTTTCACCGGGGCGCAGTAATTAGTGAAAAAACACATTTACAACCAGCTAAAAAATCTTTTAGTTTCTAAGATTTTCAATTTTTTTTTATTTACATGTAAAAAAAATCATTTGGATATTTTGAAGAAAATAATGTAGGCAAGTGAGTTTTATATGGTTTGATTAGCATTTCATACATACAGTTAAAATTTCATGGAATAAGGAGAGAATTTTTTTAAATTTTTTTGTAACAATGCCATTTTTTGGTCATAATGTATGGCCAAAAAAGTAAAATTAAAAATTTTTTGTCTCAGAATTGCATGAAATTTTGGCTATATGGTTTGATTAGCATTTCATACATACAGTTAAAATTTCATGGAATTTGGAGAGAATTTTTTTAAAATTTTTTGTAACAATGCCATTTTTTGGTCTCAGTGTATGGCCAAAAAAGTAAAATTAAAAATTTTTTGTCTCAGAATTGCATGAAATTTTGGCCATATGGTTTGATTAGCATTTCATACATACAGTTAAAATTTCATGGAATTTGGAGAGAATTCTTTTTACATTTTTTGTGATAATGCCATTTTTTGGTCATAATGTATGGCCAAAAAAGTAAAATTAAAAATTTTTTGTCTCAGAATTGCATGAAATTTTGGCTATATGGTTTGATTAGCATTTCATACATACAGTTAAAATTTCATGGAATTTGGAGAGAATTTTTTTAAAATTTTTTGTAACAATGCCATTTTTTGGTCATAATGTATGGCCAAAAAAGTAAAATGAAAAATTTTTTGTCTCAGAATTGCATGAAATTTTGGCTATATGGTTTGATTAGCATTTCATACATACAGTTAAAATTTCATGGAATTTGGAGAGAATTCTTTTTACATTTTTTGTAAGAATGCCATTTTTTGGTCATAATGTATGGCCAAAAAAGTAAAATTAAAAATTTTTTGTCTCAGAATTGCATGAAATTTTGGCTATATGGTTTGATTAGCATTTCATACATACAGTTAAAATTTCATGGAGTTTGGAGAGAATTTTTTTAAATTTTTTTGTAACAATGCCATTTTTTGGTTATAATGTTTGGCCAACAAAGTAAAATTAAAAATTTTTTGTCTCAGAATTGCATGAAATTTTGGCTATATGGTTTGATTAGCATTTCATACATACAGTTAAATTTTCATGGAATTTGGAGAGAATTTTTTTAAATTTTTTTGTAACAATGCCATTTTTTGGTCATAATGTATGTCCAAAAAAGTAAAATTAAAAATTTTTTGTCTCAGAATTGCATGAAATTTTGGCTATATGGTTTGATTAGCATTTCATACATACAGTTAAATTTTCATGGAATTTGGAGAGAATTTTTTTAAATTTTTTTGTAACAATGCCATTTTTTGGTCATATATGTATGGCCAAAAAAGTAAAATTAAAAATTTTTTGTCTCAGAATTGCATGAAATTTTGGCTATATGGTTTGATTAGCATTTCATACATACAGTTAAAATTTCATGGTAATTTGGAGAGAATTTTTTTAAATTTTTTTGTAACAATGCCATTTTTTGGTCATAATGTATGGCCAAAAAAGTAAAATTAAAAATTTTTTGTCTCAGAATTGCATGAAATTTTGGCTATATGGTTTGATTAGCATTTCATACATACAGTTAAAATTTCATGGAATTTGGAGAGAATTTTTTCAAATTTTTTGAAACAATGCCATTTTTGGTCATAATGTATGGCCAAAAAAGTAAAATTAAAAATTTTTTGTCTCAGAATTGCATGAAATTTTGGCTATATGGTTTGATTAGCATTTCATACATACAGTAACATTTCATGGAATTTGGAGAGAATTTTGAACAAAATATTGTAGGCAAAGTGAGTTTTTAGTGTGTTTCACCGGGGCGCAGTAATTAGTGAAAAACACATTTACAACCAGCTAAAAAATCTTTTAGTTTCTAAGATTTTCAATTTTTTTTTATTTACATGTAAAAAAATCATTTGGATATTTTGAACAAAACAATGTAGGCAAGTGAGTTTTACTGTGTTTCAACGGTGCGCAGTGGTTAGTGAAAAAACACATTGACAACAAGCTAAAAAACCTTTTAGTTTCTAAGATTTTCATTTTTTTTTATTTACATGTAAAAAATTCATTGGATATTTTGAACAAAATAATGTAGGCAAGTGAGTTTTTAGTGTGTTTCACCGGGGCGCAGTAATTAGTGAAAAACACATTTACAACCAGCTAAAAAATCTTTTAGTTTCTAAGATTTTCAATTTTTTTTTTATTTACATGTAAAAAAAATTATTTGGATATTTTGAACAAAATAATGTAAGCAAGTGAGTTTTTTAGTGTGTTTCAACGGTGCAAAGTGGTTAGTGAAAAACACAGTTTCAACCAGCTAAAAAACCATTTAGTTTCTAAGATTTTCAATTTTTTTTTATTCATGTAAAAAAATTCATTTAGATATTTTGAACATAATAAATAAGGCAAGTGACTTTTTAGTGTGTTTCAACCGGTGTGCAGTAATTAGTGAAAAAACAAATTTACAAACAGCTAAAAACTTTTTAGTTTCTAAGATTTTCAATTTTTTTATTTACTTGTAAAAAAATTCATTTGGATATTTTGAACAAAATAATGTAGGCAAGTGAGTTTTTAGTGTGTTTCAACGGGCGCAGTAATTAGTGAAAAACACATTTCCAATAGCTAAAAATCTTTTAGTTTCTAAGATTTTCAATTTTTTTTTATTTACATGTAAAAAAATCATTTGGATATTTTGAACAAATAATGTAGGCAAGTGAGTTTTTAGTGTGTTTCAACGGTGCGAAGTGGTTAGTGAAAAAACACATTTACAACCAGCTAAAAAACCTTTTAGTTTCTAAGATTTTCAATTTTTTTTATTTTCATGTAAAAAAATTCATTTGATTATTTTGAAGAAAATAATGTAGGCAAGTGAGTTTGTGTTTCACCGGTGCGCAGTAATTAGTGAAAAACACATTTACAACCAGCTAAAAATCTTTTAGTTTCTAAGATTTTCATTTTTTTTTTTATATGTAAAAAAATTCATTTGATATTTTGAACAAATAATGTAGGCAAGTGAGTTTTTAGTGTGTTTCACCGGTGCGCAGTAATTAGTGAAAAACACATTACAACCAGCTAAAAAATCTTTTAGTTTCTAAGATTTTCAATTTTTTTTTTTATTTACATGTAAAAAAATCATTTGGATATTTTGAACAAAATAATGTAGGCAACTGAGTTTTTAGTGTGTTTCAACGGTGCGCAGTGGTTAGTGAAAACACATTTACAACCAGCTAAAAAAACTTTTAGTTTCTAAAATTTCAATTTTTTTTATTTACATGTAAAAAATTCATTCGGGTTATTTTTGAACCAAATAATGTAGGCAAGTGAGTTTTTAGTGTGGTTTCACCGGGGCGCAGTATTAGTGAAAAACACATTTACAACCAGCTAAAAATCTTTTAGTTTCTAAGATTTTCAATTTTTTTTATTTACATGTAAAAAAATCATTTGGATATTTTGAAGAAAATAATGTAGGCAAGTGAGTTTTATATGGTTTGAATTAGCATTTCATACATACAGTTAAAATTTCATGGAATAAGGAGAGAATTTTTTTAAATTTTTTTTGTAACAATGCCATTTTTTGGTCATAATGTATGGCCAAAAAAGTAAAATTAAAAATTTTTTGTCTCAGAATTGCATGAAATTTTGGCTATATGGTTTGATTAGCATTTCATACATACAGTTAAAATTTCATGGAATTTGGAGAGAATTTTTTTTAAAATTTTTGTAACAAAGCCATTTTTTGGTCTCAGTGTATGGCAAAAAGTAAAATTAAAAATTTTTTGTCTCAGAATTGCATGAATTTTGGCCATATGGTTTTGATTAGCATTTCATACATACAGTTAAATTTCATGGAATTTGGAGAGAATTCTTTTTACATTTTTGTGATAATGCCATTTTTGGTTCATAATGTATGGCCAAAAAAGTAAAATTAAAAATTTTTTGTCTCAGAATTGCATGAAATTTTGGCTATATGGTTTGATTAGCATTTCATACATACAGTTAAAATTTCATGGAATTTGGAGAGAATTTTTTTAAAATTTTTGTAACAATGCATTTTTTGGTCATAATGTATGGCCAAAAAAGTAAAATTAAAATTTTTTGTCTCAGAATTGCATGAAATTTTGGCTATATGGTTTGATTAGCATTTCATACATACAGTTAAATTTCATGGATTTGGAGAGAATTCTTTTTACATTTTTTGTAAGAATGCATTTTTTGATCATAATGTATGGCCAAAAAAGTAAATTAAAATTTTTGTCTCAGAATTGCATGAAATTTTGGCTATATGTTTTGATTAGCATTTCATAATTACAGTTAAAATTTCATGGAGTTTGGAGAGAATTTTTTTAAATTTTTTGTAACAATGCCATTTTTGGTTATAATGTTGGCCAACAAAGTAAAATTAAAATTTTTGTCTCAGAATTGCATGAAATTTTGGCTATATGGTTTGATTAGCATTTCATACATACAGTTAAATTTTCATGGAATTTGGAGAGAATTTTTTAAATTTTTTTGTAACAATGCCATTTTTGGTCATAATGTATGTCCAAAAAAGTAAAATTAAAATTTTTTGTCTCAGAATTTTTTTTTTTTTTTTTTTTTTTTTTTTTTTTTTTTTTTTTTTTCATATTTTTTTTTTTGTCTCAAATTGCATGAAATTTTGGCTATATGGTTTGATTAGCATTTCATACATACAGTTAAATTTTCATGGAATTTGGAGAGTAATCTTTTGTAAATTTTTAATTGTAACAATGCCATTTTTTGGTCATAATGTATGGCCAAAAAAGTAAAATTAAAAAATTTTTTTGTCTCAGAATTGGGCAGATTGCATGAAAATTTTGCCTATATGGTTTGATTAGCAATTTCATACATACAGATACAAT
>NW_023503730.1:0-23376 GCF_014529535.1 Bradysia coprophila | reverse complement strand
ATTCATTCGATATTTTTCGACATGTCTGAGATCGTGTCTGACGTTTACAAGGTCATGATATTGATATATAGACCCGATAATAATGCTGGTCATATGCTTGACGTCTCTAACAGCTTAAATATGAAATTTGCTTAAAGGCACAAATATGATTATATTAAATTGTTCAACAATAGATCGTGTTACATTCATTCTCTAACAAACGCAGCTTCACTTTGACGTTTTAACGAAATAATTTCTTTAAGATTCAGTTATGTTTGCTTCTGTTTTCGGCCTGTCAAAATTCGTGTTTACCATACGATTGACCACATCTATATATAATGCTTGTTTATTAGTTCAGAAAGTTTTTGGTATTATAATAACGTGCGGTGTCACAGTCACATTACGTTTAGGACTTACCGACTTGCTAAAGAAGCTCAATACATAGTCTTATATTTATTGGAAATTTTTGGAGTTAATTGTTAGCAGTACTACACAGTAAGAGGATCGAACACACTACTAAAAACTAAGAATTATTCACACAAAAAACTCTGGTCTATTGATTGCTGGCTTTATTCTTTCTTCGATATAATTTTTATTTGTCCTTAAAATTAGCATCTCTGAACATAGTGATAGTATGCTGTAGAAGACATGCAATACTTTTTGCTTGCATCAACAGTAAAATGATAATCACGTTCCACGCACTGTAGTCTCACGAGTTTATGGCTCAAGTCTGTAGTATTGTCATTGAAATCGGTGAAAATTGTCAACTGCTGAGCATCTTCCAATTTCTCTCTGGCTTTATTCAGTTCAGCAACTGGAAATGTTTCGCAATACCTCAATGCACACCCTTTGAACACTGACAGTTTTCGTAGATTCTTCCAGTGTCTGGCAAATAGCATTGAACGAGAAAGTAATAGTTTCGCTTCACCTGATTCGATTGTCAGCTCTTGAAGCTGAGACGGTGCAAAGAACGGCATCTCATTTACCAAAGAAAAAGTTTTGCCCGATAGTAGACCAATTCATCCACCTCTTTAATACACTATACTCGAATTGCAATTCTTCAATGGAAACACTTTTCAAATGAACAAATGGAGTAAATGTTCGGTTTAATTCCACAACCGGAACCGATAACTTCCTGATATGTATTTTCGTGAGTTGCTTCAAATTTTTCAATTGGTTTGTATGTTCCATCAATAGGTTCTTAGCGACTCTGTCATCACAGAATTTCAGTTCTAACGATTGGAAGTTGCGACGTCCACATAACTTTTGAAGGTGTCCGCGAATTTGTTCGAAATTTCTTGTAAATACTGGATCAATGTAAAGAAACAAATGTTTCAGGTTTAAAGCAACGTCGGCAACAATTTCAACACACTTCATCCTTCCGATCGTCCGCGCTTTGGCTGTCAGTGCTCCGTTCGCTTAACTCTATGCATTGTATTTGACTATTTCGTTGCAAAAATGTTTTCCAATTTTTTGGGTTTATCAGACTGCTTGAAAGATATTCGAAATGCAAATGTGTCAGCTTCGGATATTTCTGTCCGAAAATCTCATCGATCGTTTCGTCTTTCAAAAGACATAAAGAAAGTGTTGTCAAATTAGGACAATACTTGAGAAACGTTTGCACCTTTCGCATGACTCTTTGGAATAGATTAACAGTTTCCACGCTCTGCAGGAAGCTTGAAATTTCCTTACAAAATGAATCCAATACAATACCGTCATTGTCAATGGTGATTTCGTTTAAACTTGGATCGCATTTCGTTTTCACAAAACATGCGACTCGTTCAGGTTTGATATGAACTCCACCATGGATACGCAGCTTTTTGACCAAATTGTTGAAGTAGATAACGTATTTCTCCTTATAATGAATGGTTCCCCTGGAAGAATGCTCAATTTGCACTGTCTTATTGATTTCATTCCGAAACCTTCGTTGAAAATCATCTCTACACAATCTTTGGATGCGCTTACAAGTCCTGCTGTACGAATAAATGGCATCTAATGGCAGCCTTTCCAATATGGTGAAGATACAATCGTCATTCAATGTCGCCAACAGCAAGCTCTATCAAAGAACAAAAATTGAATATTTTACCGTTAATCTTCGTTTGCCTAAATGCTTGCACGAACACTCAATGAAAATATATTTACCTCTTCGCACTTATCAGTAGCCATAGTTCGGTGTGGATGAATAATTATAAAATTGACTTTTAAAACGTTTCAACGCTAATATGTATGACCGGCCTCTTCGGCTTCTGAAACGTGAATGTAATGAAAGCGTCTTTTGCAGAGCAACGCGATTATTGAATTGACGCCCGGTAGTGCGGCATCGGCTACTGTCAAAGTATAGTGCATTTATATTCAAGCCGCATATCACTGTCAATTATTGACAGCTCAACCTCACTCTCACTTTACGTAACATGAGCCGATGAAACCTTGTGCCATCTATGGAAGGATAGTGACAATTCAACCTGTCAACTCTTTTGGTTCCGCTGAAGGTAGATGTTATAGAACATAAGCATTATCAATTTGAATGGATACATATAAGATCGGGAATGGTTGCTGAATCTGCCAATCAAAATTTTTCTGTGTATGTTAAAGTCTAAAAATCGATCGATAGTAAAATGCCTTTAAAGAATGTATCAAAGCGATGTTGAACAATCGACAGCGGACTGTGCACAAAGCATGCTGGATGTTCAGCGAACAGTGTTCACTATACGTATATAAAAATCAACCAGTCATTAATCCATCCACTTTGTAAATTTTGCTCATGCCAAGAAGTCTAATTTAAATCGCAAGCTTAATCCAATAAACAAATTACATACAAGGAATGCAATAGAAATGCATGCAACCACACTAAGCACACATTTATAACACTGCTTCGGATCCAAATCCAATAAAATATTTCACGCGGTTAGACTACTGTAACCAATAGAGGTTCAGAGAAAAACACCAGTAGTGCATCTTATTAATCATTCAACTGCATAATTTTATAATAACTGTGCGCACGTAAACCATATTAATGGTTCGATTAATAGTTAGCCATAGAATTAAGCAACCATTTAGAAAAAAAATAGTAGTGCCAGAGGTAAGCTGGACTACCTATAATTGGGTTGATGTGTAATGTGCAAATGTCTGACATTTTCTGATTTCTTCTCTCTCTTTTTTTACCCTGCAATCGCTGCTAGAAATTATGTCTTCATATAGAGAAATTTAATAGCGTCTTGCATTCAACAATTTATTGATCGTTTTTAACAACGAGAGATGTACCAGAAACATGTGTTTCGTTTGATCTGCTGTTGCCAATTAGCTATTCAATAGATTGACCTGTATTCGATTGAAAACACAGATTTTATTTTAATAATAAACGGAATCGGAATGGAACAAGCTTCTCGTCTGTTTTTTTTCACCAATTTTGAAGAGAAAATTCTAAGCATTATGACTATTGAACGAGCATTTATATGCTTGATTCTAGCAGAGTTTGGATTTATAAGATGTCCGATAAAAAGAACGATAGTAGCATTAACAAAAGCATGTTTAAACAAATGAAGTAAAAGATTTCAAACGCAAATACTCAGATCAAAGTAGAAGTATTAGATCCGATAGTAAAATTGCTAAAATGATTATCGTCAGTGGAAGGTTAAACATTGGAAACGTTCAGCGCCAGCGGTTCAAATATTATGACGGGATTTTTTCTTCTGGTTGTTTGTAATTGGCGGTGTAATATTCTCGTCAGTTATAGCCCATATATGCTTCGGTAAAATTAATGATTCGTCATTAAATTGTTTTCCATAGAAACGCTAAAGGAACGCTTGTAAGAGAAGCTTGGATGTAGTGAAGATTCCAAAAACAACTCGGGTTATTATATCTGTTCAGTAAGTAAGGAGCTCATAAAACTTCTCTTGCATTTTGAAGCGTGTGTTTCAAGAAACAAATTACTTCCTATCAATTGCTATGTCATTGTTAAAAAAAAAGTTCAGACGCATATACGCGACTCCAAACATATTTTTCGCTACGAGCTGCAAATGCAAACAATTATCACGGAACCAAATAACAAACAAAACGTATTTGCACAGAAATATATTGAAAATCATCGGTAAAATTGAACAGAAAATGAATTTAAAATAATTTATGCAAAATGTGTTGTCTCTGCGTTATAAAGTATCTATGAGTCGTGTTGTACATAAAATACATTCTGCTCATATATAATGTACGTTCTGCATGTAGAAGTACAATATAATGAGGAATTTATGGTACGTATGAATAAATATTATTTATACAAAAAGAATCACCGGAGAATCACTGGACACACATATTGACTGAGACTGATGTTACATTCTTGCGTAGTTTGCATTTATTCTTTTTCCGCTGGTGAATGAACTTTCGATTAATTTGTTGCCAAATCTAAGTTTTGGAATCGATAGGATAATGTCTGTTTATGGAAGCTCAGATGTCCAGATGCAGAAGACTTATAAATTCGTATATAACTAATAACGGACACAGAAAAAGGTTCGCTTCGTTTGAAGATGTCTTTTGTGTGATGTTAAAGATATCTCGAAATATTTCCGAAATTTTGGAAGACATATTGAACGCATGGCAGAGTAAAGTAAACCAGGCAGGAGCGCTTCATTTGACTAGGGACCTGAATTATCTAGCTGCCTTATCTTTTGCGGAATAAAATTATTCAATTCATGTCAGTGTTCATTTTAGTTCAATTTCAATTTCATACAGTATGAGTTCCTCTGGACCCTTATTTGACGTTTCAAAAATGAATCGCTCTGCCTGGTTTATTTTACTCTGCGTTCTTAAGGTGATAGAATGTTCATCCTTCTCAAGATAATACAAAACAAAGAAATTATTTTATCAACTAACTATGGGTGATTGTGAAATGGAAAACTTTCGAATCACCTCTGCGCAAAGTCTTTTCAACAGATTGATTTCAATCTTTGTTTTCAAAGGAAACGTGATTAATTAGCAAACTATAAAGAAAAATGAAATTTCATTGATTTACCTTCGTTTCGAGTGGTGTGACGGTGTCAATAGAATTTTTTGACATTTCAGACGAAATACAAACGTCAGCGAAATCAATGAAATTTCATTTTTCTTATAGTTCGCTAATTAGATATTTCCCCTATTAGATTTATATTTAAAAAAATCGTCCCATTCTAAATGACTTTTAAATAACTCATTTTACGTTTTATTGATGTGTAATTACGTTACACTTGGTCATACATATACTAAGCGTGTTCATCATTCCGAATAAATAAAATATAAATATTGTGTTGAGTGTATAAGGCAATACGAATTCTAACAGAAATATCCGTTCATCAACCACATTTTTTATATTGTATGTGCTTACACGTATGGTTTAATGTTATGTTTACCATTCTGCCATAAAATATATTTATCTTAAAAATAAAACTAAAAAAAACACGAAAATTATGCATGGTCAGTAATTAATTTTCCATAAATGGGTGTTGTGAAACGAATCGAAGCATAAAACTATATTTTATTCCAACTGGACGGTGTACACTCTCATCCAGTTCGGAGAACTTTAATTTAATTGTATAATTATTTGTTTTTATTTTTGTTTCAATTGAAAAACGGAAAAAAATATTGTGGACTGCAATCATTTATAAGTTGGAGAAGGGGAGACCCGTACACGACATTTGTAAGAAGTCAAGGCATGAAAAGTCAACTTTCGTGTGGATTTCGTTCATCCTGTGGTGATTCCACAATATGCATTCATCAAAGATTGCAATTGAATTGATTTGCATCATGTTGCCTTTGCATTCCTTTATACCAATGAAAGTCTTAGAACAGGTATGGTCGATCGGCGAATTCGTCTTAAACGCACTCACATTTATGTCAAAATAATATGAAAATGAGTGCGTTTAAGTACGAAAATCAAAATTTTTATGTCCTCCGGGCGGACAATAGACCATACCTGTTTTACACTTTCATTGCTTTATACATAGAGTTCATTTCGAAATACAATTCATTCCTTTCCCGCTTCGGCCGAAGACACATCTAGTGTTTATTGTAGATAGACATACAATCTCTCTCTACAATCTGAGGCGAGGCTGGATGATTTTCGTACATCCTATATGCGTCGAAAACCATAATACATTCAAGTTTCAAGTATACCTACTTTCGACGCCCTTATATATAAAATCCGTTACATAAATCGGATAAAAATGGAAGGTCTTGGTTTCGTGTGACCCGCCTACTGTGGTCTGAATTGCACATGACCAGGCTGAGGTTATTCGCCTAGTCGGTTGGCCTGTAGAGGCGCCACATTTTTTATAGTACTTCATTCTCACTGTACTATTTTTTTGTGTGACAACTTCACATTCGTTCATTCCCATGAAATGTCACTGTGCCGTGAAGTTTGTTCATGAAAAAAATAATTCAGTGACAGCAAACTTTTGATGAAGAAAAGTACTAAATTGTAATAGATTTTATCCTTAGTTTCTAAACTCCATTCTCCTATAGATCACTAAAATGACCGCTGGCGTGACGATCGACGGTTCGGTTTTGTGTGCAAACTAATGACAACCAACTTTGCTTCTAAGAGAATTCCCCGTATTGAGTTCATTTGCATTCATTTCAAAGAATTGAACGCACTCACTTATTCATTACTTTGTGAAATTGTGAAGTTGGTTTCGATTAGTTTGCACACTTTTCCCCACCATTCCTCACGTTTCCGTCATCAGTTTTCACCAAACGAAGAGATCTATACAACAGTCACTACAAATCATTTGTGACTATCCTAAATTCCTAAAACTAAGGCGCAGGATCCTAGGAAACTTTGTGGCGCACTTTTCTGATGTTGTTGCCTTGGGACTTGTCATTCTGTATAAGTTTCTGGTGATAGCCTTGACTTAAATAATGAATGAGAAAGAAACAAAGGGTCACTAGATCTGTAATTTCGAGATCATGAATTGATTATTCCATACCCTGATAAATTTAAATCTACACCTCGGCAACGCTTCTGATTAACGAAATTCACACGATTAACTATGGATCTCTTCGTTTGGTGAAACTGATGACGGAAACGTGAGGAATGGTGGGGAAAAGTGTGCAAACTAATTGAAACCAACTTCACAATTTCACATTGTAATGAATAAGTGAGTGCGTCCAATTCTTTGAAATGAATGTAAATGAACTAAATACGGGAATTCCCTTAGAAGCAAAGTTGGTTGTCATTAGTTTACACACAAAACCGAACCGTCGATCGTCACGCCAGCGGTCATTTTAGTGATCTTACTGATCACGGATCTTCATAATCAAACGTTAGATTATTATTGTCAATATTTAATATTGACGTCATATTGGTCAATCCTCACATCCTGGTTCGTGTTACGTGTTAATATTAAAGAAACGGATATTCATTTGCCATCAACAACCATGACATGAATAAACGATGAGGTCAGACTAGTTTTTTTATTATATAAAGAAATTCATGACACAAATATTGAAGTAGTAAATTTCGTATGAAGCCCTAGAATATACTTTATACAAGTGAAGTAACATATTTACTAATTCTCTTGGCGGAGAAGAAATCATGGCGCTTACCAACGCTCTTCAAGCAAAAGTGATCAGAGGCATCAGCTGCCAAATATAGTACTTTTTTAAATGATATGGTATTTAACAGTGTTTTACAGTTGTGTGACACACTGTCAAGTTTTAGTACCCTATTTAGAGTACCACTTAAGCTTATCAGAGGCGACAGCTGCCAAATAGAGTACTTTTTTGTATGAAATGGTGTTTAACAGTGTTTTACAGTTGTGTGACACACTGCCAAGTTTCAGTACCCTATTTAGAGTACCACTTATGCTTGAAGTGTGTTGCGCTTACTCAAATGCATTCGAAAGTTGGGGTTCTGTAATTTATGTGATCAGCTGAAGGATTGCGTTCGGCATCAGTGTTTCATTCT
This sequence comes from Bradysia coprophila, assembly GCF_014529535.1. Taxonomy (NCBI): domain Eukaryota; kingdom Metazoa; phylum Arthropoda; class Insecta; order Diptera; family Sciaridae; genus Bradysia; species Bradysia coprophila. Next base: position 15,467 of record NW_023503730.1, on the reverse strand, counting down.
TCAACTGAAGTAGCTCAAACTATTTACAAAATAATTTCTATCAAAAAGAACACTCTTTCAGCTGCGACTCTTATGAATATTTCACTTTAACTTAATGAATGCATTCGTACCAACGAAACAAGCAAAACTAAAACTCCGATACTCGAGTGAACATTATGACAATTGCACACGGAAATACGCGTAGCTAGATACGAAATTCGAATAAAACAGCAGAGGTTATGCTAACGAAATAGGCATATTTCATGGATATGCACAAAACAATTACCCACCAAATAAAGAACTTTTATGAGGCATTCTCAAAAGAGCATAAAGTTTAATTGTTCAGAACTGTTCGAAACGACACAGAAATAAACATAAAATTTAAATAGAATTAACATTACGAGATTGTTCGCTTCCTCACAGATGGCATAAATTCCAGGTGAATTGTTTATGTGAAAACTTGCTGTTGTGACAAATATCTACCGGCAGGACCTTGCCGTTTGAGATACAAGTATGCTCAATGGATTTTTTTTTATTATTATATATTGAACTGCAGCCTAGAAATTTCATTGTAAATTATAAAACTGAAGAGCCGAGAGAACCTGGTACCATAGATTTGTTCGACTTCTTATCGAAACTTCGCAAAGCGATAAGCTAACGACCCATTAGACTGAATTGAAAGCTAAATGAATAATTGTAACTTTAACTCACAACAGGACCGAACTGACTCGAAAAAGCTCTTCGGGCTCTGTGTATGAAGAAAATTTGTAAAAACCATTTCATTGACCTTCAACAGCCCGAATTCCCATATACTCACGAACGAGAAGTCAAACGATGCAAGAAACCGAAGGATTACAGTTTTATAAGATTGTAACGCACAGATTTCTAAGGTTAATTTTCGCACCAGAGAGCAGAGCACCTTGAACTATATCTGTGAGCGAGTATATGAACGATGCTTCTGAAGGGTAACTAACTCACTTCAAGCATGAGTGGTACTATGATTAGGGTACTGAAACTTGACAGTGTGCCACAAAACTGTAAAGAATCATTTCATGCAAATTACTACTCTATTTGGCAGCTGTCGACTGATCACATTTGCTTGAAGTGCGTTGATGCAACCCTGACGGCAAGTTCAAATCAGGGACGAAGTTCATATGAGACGAAAGTATTACAACTGGCTACCGCCAAACTAAAGTTGATGAGAACCTGCATTGACGGTATGTAAATACAGTGTAACAACGGCGTAATTGTATTTTAGTGACTGCATCGTTAAATTTGTTTCGGAAATGTGAAAAACTGACACGTTTCGCCGGTCGGTGTGTTTGCTTTTTATTAAACTTTTAAGATAACAAAAACCATATTTTCTCGTGCAGTGAAATGCTAGTCAATGAACGGAAAGGTAAATGAATGTTTACTGTGGACAATCCATAAACAAAACTCATATTGTACTCGTGCTGTATGGTATATCGTCAAAAAAAAAGAAAGAAAACCATTTGTATCTATAGATGTTAATGCAGCGAGTTTCTTGACAATGTTCTCAAACAAAAAGTATACATTTTATCACTCTAGACAATTTTAACATTATCTCGTCGGCCTGGCGAGATGTGAGACGCACACATGGGCTTTCGACATACAGTATTCTTTCTGTTCATTTTTCTCTGTTTTTTGTTTCTATTTATTTATTTACGACCGGTCACTATCATTTCACATATAAAATGTTTCAGTCGAATAGGAAAAGTATTTTTTTTTCAAAACATTTTTTTTATTCAGATGTCAACTGCTTTTCAAAAAGAAGTTACATTCCAATTCATGATGTTACCAGCAGAAACGTATAGCAGAGCCCGTTGTATTAGGTATACGTTATGTCTATCGATAAATTCAAGAGTAAAACTCGTTCGGTTTATCAATTATATTATTGGAAAGAATATTGTCAACAATAAAATTATGTGAAAATATTATATCGCGTTTTATATGAATTGTTTATTCATCATCGTCGAACAGAAAAACGAGAGAAATGAAAGGAAAAAAAAATATTATGTCGAAAACAATGAATTGCTTATGTTGTGTGTTCTTGGATATCATCTTACGTTTTTACGTTTTCGTTGTTAGAATTAGTAAAATTGATACGAGTCCATTAGAAGACCCTGGAGCAACGAACAAAAAATTCCTGTTCAATTGTACCTTAGATTAGATTAGATTAGATTAGATGGGAGGGTGTAAGCCCAGCACCTAAGCCTCAGATGGGCCTGTTGTGCTATTGTACAAGTCTCTTGATCATATGGACTGTGATTTTACATCATATCTCTCCCGACTTAGATTGTTCACAAATCGACCGTGTGTTAACGTCCCATACGTTGTGAATTCTCCAAGCCGTGGGTGGTATGCGAATACCACAACCATCACTAATTGACCTGTACATTTTCCCAAAGATGGCGCTATCAACATTGTCATGTTGTAGCTCTTTCTACTATTGACATTATGTCGATATGGTTTCTTTTATGGAGAAAGCGAATGTTGGGTTTTTTGATATTTCCGACTTTGTTACGGTTACGGCTATTAGTTTTAGGTAATAGCAAGTGTCTAATCACCACAGGCCCTGAGTTGCCTCTTCGTATAAATCGCCATGCCACCATGTGACTGAACTCGTTCTGGCGTTGCAGGTTGTAGCGTTTGAATGATTCGTATTTCGTCATATCCCTTGACATCCATACAACGTATCAATCAATAGATCTGTTAAACCTCGCGGTCATTTTGGAGTACAAGATAGTTTCTGTATCTTGGGATTGTACCACAGCAAATTTGTAAAAATTTGCTATGTGGTTTTGGGGTGTCAAATGAGAACCCGAGGCGTTTGTACCTTACCTGCACTAAAATTGACTGCCAGATGCCATACGGCAATGTGTCATTTTCGTACATTAATCGAGCACGTAATTTAGCATTAGCTTCTGGTAGAGTCGATTGTTAATCCGTACACCGACGCCACGAAGCACATGTTAAATAACAAAGGAAATAACACAATTGTTGATATCGCACAATGAGGCGAGAACAACTTTATTGATCAAAGAGAAAATGACCTACGAGAACAACACTTTGACTTCGTTAATAAAACCTTTAAAATAATTTCACCATTTAACCATTACAGCAAAATAAAAACACCAAAGCCGTAAAAGTTGGCACAGAAATTAGACAAAATCGAAAATGAATTCACACACAGCCACACAAAAGAAACACTTTTAGAGAGCAACGCATAAACACGTCCGTTCTCTGTGACTGTGACTGTGATCTCCCAATTGTACCTTAACATCAGATCAGGATACTCTATAAACTAATCAAATTTAATTAATGATGCCATTTTTAAGGTCACTCAATAGTGGTGACTTTACCCCTATTTTATTTTACCGGAAACGTGCATGCATTCATATAAAAACATTTCCACCAAAAAATGGTTGTTTAAATTAACCGTCACAATAATTTCAAATTCATTGTGTCACTTACGACTATCTTCACAACAGACTTGACCAGCAAAATGTTGTGTTTAAAGTTTTTACTTTACTAGTGAGGTAATGTGGACTTTCCCTCACTAGTGAAGACCCTTTCCCTCGCTCGTAAAGTAAAACGCCATACTTTACGCGTGAAATAATTTGATATCTCGTATCACGATGAGGGCTGAAGCCCTCGGATACTTTTACTCATCTGGATACGAGATATTAAATTACTTCACTGGTATAGTAATGTACTATTATTTGTTCCTTGTTGTTTGCCAAGAAAATTTGTGGAACAATTTTTTTTCCCTAAAAATGGACAATGGGCAACCTTCAAAATCGAACTGTAAGACCTTTTTTTAAGAGCACTCCAGGTCAAATTTGCCCAAAATGCGACTTTTAGTACATGGAATATCCTGAACAAATAATAATTTAGCCGAGCGTAACTAAGCTTAGGTTATCATTTCGAGTTTATATTATATCGTAGTTACAAAATTTTTAGGCTTTAGGTCGAATAAATTCAAAAAAAAGGTCAAACAAAAACCCACTGCACATTGAACTACTTTCGAAATATAATCCCCAAAATTGAATCTCTTTCGACACTATTTCTTCAAATTTCACTTTTATTCGATAGATTTCTCACTAATTTATTCACTAAAACACAACAAAAGAATCCACAACCGCATATTTTATAGAAAATTGCTAAAAAGAACGGTCATTCATAATCTAAACAAAAAGATCATATTTCTTCAATCGCAGGTGACATCTTTACTCTACATACAATGCTCTACATTGTTTAGTACATTTTATTAGAACATTCGTGTTGGTGGTGGTAAAAATTCAAATTTGATTTGTAAATGTAAAGTTGTCAGTTGCATGGTTTGTTTTTGTTTTTTTGTTTTTTTTTTTAGTGGCATCAATGTAATGAGCGTCGGCGAATAATACACAATAAAATTTATGAAACCGAGTGATAGATGTTTTAGGTACTGGATGTGTAATTGACAATCGACGTATAGTGTGCCGAAAAAAAAGACCCGAAAAGTTTGACTCACTGTGCTGAGCGAATAAAAAAACGTGATTCTCGGCAAAGGCAAAACATACGCCGTAATTTTTTGATATTTTTACATTAGATTGTGTCAAAAAATTGGCCCCTTCACAGGTCCAGTGGTAACTAGATATGCTCGACACGTGACAAGTAAAGCAATTGCTCGTGTTCCAACTAAAGTGCCGCATGTGGGATTCGAACCCTACACTAGCCGAACATTTTTGTTTCGCTGGCTGAGCGCTAACCCGCTGGACCACCGGGCCAATTATTCCAAATGTATAAACAGAGGACGATCGTAGTATCATAATATTGCGGTAAATACAGGAAATAATAACGGACAGAATGTCTAACTCTGAAAATGCATGTAATCAGCGATGTGATGCTGCTGTAACTAAATCAATTGAATTATTTGACCGTCAAGCAAACAAAACGGTTTCAATTGAAAGTCACGTAAATACATTTTCTACTGCCAGCCTGATTCGGGCTATATTTTTTTTAGTAATTTTTTTGTCACATTGTCTTGTTCGTCATTTATCAGAAATAAAAAAAAAAAAAAATTGCTTAGGTTTGAACACGGGACCAGTCGCACTCCGAGCGACCGACTTACCTACTAGCCAAACCAGTCATGACGTCAGGTTGTCATATTTTCATATTGAACTACGCAACGACTGAATAAAACAATTGTTCGAAATCCGTTGCACATCGAAATACAGCATGAATGGTACGGAACAAAACCGATTACAATATCAAACAGTGACAATTTTCGGCAAATAATATTGTTGTCTAGATAGCGTAATTGAACGTTTTTTTTGTACTCATTCTAGCTTGATGATACGATTTTGTACAACTAATTGCTTCATAGGTTCATTGAGTAGTTCAATGCAAGAAAAGAATAATGGTCGCAACTGTAGACGAGCAGAATATATTTTCGTTTACGTTGTATCTTGTTGCCATATCAAAAATAAAGAAAAATGAAAAAAAAAAATGAAAAACCTGACGGGGTTTGAACTAGGGACGCGTCGCATATCGAGCGAACGACTTACAGATTGTCCAAAGCACTCATGGTAGTTCACAGTCCTATTTTCATATTGAAATCAGCAATGAATAAATACAATACGTTTTCAGTGAACGTTACTATCTAGCTAAGATAACACAATGTTCTGCCTAGAAGCTGCTGTTTTTCATCCAATATGCCAATGCATTGCTAAACATTTAGAGTACCGCATCAGCAAGCAAACGATGTAAATAAACAGATTTGATTACAGACGTCTTTCTCAATGATAATTCAAAATATGATCAAAGTAGCCTTTACTCTATCAATAAAATATATTACTGTCAAGTCGAAGTTGTGTCTAAAACTTGCTGTGTTGCTGAAAAATAAAAATGGGAAAAAACTATAAATTCGGTGAAAAAACTCAGTACAATCGAAAAAAGCGAATGCGATTGTTTCATTTGTAAGGAAATATATGTTGTTGTGTTCATAAAAGAAAATATGAATGATAATTGTGCTTGTAACGTGTCAAACAAATGTATACAAAATTTACCAAATTACTGATCCCTCAATTCAATTGAAATAATGCATTCTTTACGATTCTTCTATTGTGTGTGAATAAACTTTTTATTCAAATGGATCATAATTAGATAAGATTCCAGTAACAACCAGACATCGAAAAATTGAGCTAAATAGAAATGAAAAGAAATAGGAAATTTTACGTAATTTATATTGTCTCCCGACTGCCGGGTTGTTAGCGCTCCAGCTTACAAAATATAAGAATGCCCATATATCGGGTGTTCGAACCCAATCCGCGGTCGGGAGACATATGCTCGGCACGTGTCACCAGTCGCGAAACGATTGATATTTTTTTTTTTTGAAAATGTGCTCATATTCGCGTATTTTTTCTAAATTTCATCTGTGAGGCATTTGTCTCCATTCATTTTTATTTTAGACCTATTTCATATTGATTTAGAGGCTACCTAGGATACAAAAACGGGAACCTGACATTCATAGCGTCAGGATGGATTTTTTTTGTTTAGCTTATTTGGTCGATAAATATCATTTATGCAATTCAATGCGCAAAATTTGCAAAAATCGAAGTACGAATCTCGGTGCAAAATACTTTATTTGGCTCACGATGTGTGTTATGATAAGTGTTATAATTACACATCTACAGACTAATAAAGTACTTTGCACTCGATGTCATAAATAACCATATGAGAATAACACGACCAACAAACTTATCTACCTATTTTGATTTTATATAAAATTGTACTGGGACAAGTCTTGATTTCAGGCCTATTCAAGCCTATTTCAGTGCGCTTTTGTACTAACATTGAGCAATTCTGCAATTGATCAAGAAAATGAGAATGATTACTTTATAGGTCCCAGGATGAAAATTTTTTTACGGTAGATCTTCGGCACGGTTGCTTGTCGCCCTCACTTCGTGGACTACAACTCACGAAATTGCCTAAAATCAATATGCCCCTTATTACGCATTTTTCTCTCAGCAATAGTTATTTACAAAGGTATCTCTTATCGACGGTAGACTTTAGACAATTTCGCGAGTTGTAGGCCGAATGAAGTGAGTGATTACCTAAAACCTGTCATCCATAACAAATACGTAAATTACTAATTCGTATTATGTAAAACACATACTTTCGCCCCATGTAATGCATTTTTTGATTATCGCCACTCATTGCCGGCGCCAGGGCGAAAGTAACAATTTTCGTAGTTGGTATGTAAAAAGTGTTGAGAAATAAGTTTCCAATTTTGTCTAGTTATCTTTCAAGGTGCCATCCTCAAAAAAATGTTTGTAATTGTCACGCCTTGTGCATAAATTTTTGAATTCTAAAATTGCCTAGAACCTATCGACCACAACAGATACGTTAATAACTATTGTTGTGCGAATAATGCGTAACATTTATTTTACGTTAGATCCCTTCCCTCTGTTGCATAAAACGTTGTAATATGAAACACGGCCTGCGTCCTCATGGCAAAATTTCACATCTAGAGCCTAATAAAGTACTTCGAGCTCAATGTCATAGATACCTATCTGTTGTGGATTTTATGTAATATCGCGAAGTGGAGTTTGCGGAAAAGTCAAGTAAAAGTCAAGAAAAATCTAAAAACTCCCCAGTTTGAAATAATTTTTTTGCACCTCTAGTTTCTGAATACGAATTGGTTGACTGTTTCGTAATTTCCAATTACATCTGAAGTGAAACAAGTATTCACAAGAAAATAAGTATAGATAATCTCACATAGTTCTTATCAGTCCCATCATAAATAAATTTTAAATAAGAATTCTAAAACTAAGTTTAAAGATATGACGCACCCTAGTATGAAAATTCACGTTGAAAAATGAAATCAAAATCAGCGAAATTAGGATTTTTAGCCCCGTACGAAGTACAAAGGGGCTTATAGGATTACGATGCCGTGTGTAATTGATGGAATTCGAAGCAGACGGTAAGGCAAAGTGTTTGCCTATGTTCATAGATGACGAATCTGCAATAAAAATTTTGTCTGTCCGTCTGTCCGTCTGTCACGTCGATATCTTGAGTAAATCAAATCCGATTTCAAAAATTTTTTTTTTCCCTGAAAGATAGTCGAAATAGTGAGGCTAAGTTCGAAGATGGGCATATTCGGGTCGGCCCTTCGTGAGTTAGGGCCACCTAAGTGATTTAAGGTCTTTTGGTGATATTTATGGCAAAATAAACGATGGAAATGTAAATGACACGGCAAATGATAGGTATTGTCAATACCAATCCAGGAAAAAAAAGTTTTTTAAAATCGGGTGAGTGGACCGTGAGTTAGGGCCTTAGAAGTGAAATGCTACTAGGGCCCTATGTGTATTTTACATAGAACTCGAGTAAATTTCATTCGTTTTTCGTAATTTTTGTTTGATTTGGAAGGTAATCGAATGCCGAATAGAATGTTGTTTGAAAAAAAAATAAATTTGGGTCCTTGGTCTAAGGCCGCTACTAGGGCCCTATGTGTATTTCACATATAACTCGAGTAAATTTCATACCGTTTTTCGTAATTTTTGTTTTCATTTGGAAGGTAAGGAAAGGCCGAATAGAATGTTGTTGAAAAAAAAATTAAATTTGGGTCCTTGGACTAAGGCCACTACTAGGGCCCTATGTCTATTTTACATATAACTCGAGCAAATTTCATTCGTTTTTCGTAATTTTTGTTTCATTTGGAAGGTAATCAAAGGCCGAATAGAATGTAGTTGAAAAAAATTTTAAATTTGGGTCCTCGGACTGAGGCCGATACTAGGCCCTTCAAAAAAAATAAAATTTTAGGGCGATTTGAAATTTTTGTTTCATTTGAAAGGAACGTCGTACGGGGCTTTGTAATTGCGCTATGCGCAATTTGTAAGATGTACACATCCCATAATAATTTTACTTTAACTACATTAACAGGCGCAATAGGTTTACGGTCAAAGTAGGGTGACAGACGCACTAGGGTCACGTACGCAATAGATATACGGGTTTGTACGGGGCTCAGTCGCAGCAAAACGCTCCGACTGTTCTGATGGCTCGTTTTGATTCTGATTTAGTTTTTCGCCATTGAGTGGTTACATAAACTTTTTTCATATAAAATTCTTCCTTGAAAAAAAAAAAAAATTGGCCCCAGAGCGATTACTTTGCTTGTAACGTGTCAAGCAAATCCAGTCACTATATTCCACCGATGGCCACAAGTGGGATTCGAACCGGCTACTGGCGGACATTTTTGGTTTCCAACGCCAGAGCACGAACCACTGAGCCATCGGGGCCGATTATAACTTACGTATAAACAGAAGATAATCGTGATAACACACAAAAAAAAACATTACTCAGGGTCGTAGCCAAACTCCAAAGTCAGCTGAGGCGCAAACAAAAAAAATATATGGGAATTTCCACTCAGAAATAAAGGAATGATAAATTAAACGCACGGAATGTTGAAAACCGAAAATTTTATGTTTCAGTGTTTCACTTGAGATTTTGATTTGTTTTATAGAAAATGCATCCAAAATTCACAAAGAACCAGTACAGTAAGCCACAAAAAACAAGAAAAAAAAAATACGGAACTGGTACAGCTGTTCTTATCAACATGTAAATCGTTGGATCTGTTAAACTCACACTTCGGCATTTTTATCATAAATATACAGCTAACTCAAATGAAATTCAGTTCACGTGTTTCTATTGATCTGCGTAATTATAAAAATTCGTTTGTGTGTGCATGGGTTGTGATATAGTTTCGTTCAACGAGAGGGGAAATCAGGGGAAATCAGATGGCGTTGCGAGTAACTCCTATGATAAATTTGAATATTTGTATGGAGGATGTAAGATTTTTCTGAATTTAAAAATTTTGGAGTACGGAATGGAGGTTTTTGATTTTTCTCGTTATAAATAAAACGTTCTGCATCGTTTAAAAATAGTTCCAGTGAATAATTATTTTTTCTTGAAATTTCATGCGGAACTATTTTTATACGACAGAAAACATTTTAATTTTAACAAGAAAAATCAAAAACTTTGATTTCCGCACTCCAAAACTTTTAGATTCAGAAAAATCTCACATCCTCCATACAAATATTCAAATTTATCATAGAGTTACTCCTAGCGTCATCTGTTAGTCTTTCTACATACATGCAATTTTTGCCAAAAACAAGATGGCGAAAATCACAACCCATTAGCAGCAAATGCCATGTACATGTACATACTTTTGCGTCATCATATTGAACACAATTTGTCTAAGCTCATCGAGTGATCAACGATTAAAAAAAACTTGAAAAGACATCGAGATTTGTTGAACGTTGAATTTCTTTTAGTTAGCTTGATGATGATGAGACGGTTTCCTTTACTAAATACAAATTACAAATTATCAAAAAATGCCTCATTATTGTATAGTTCTCATCATTTCTACACTAAGTGATAAATTCAGTTATAACGATCGGCCTTTGAATTTTTATCAGTGATTTTGAACAAACTCTCCTTTGTATGCTTGCTAAGAGGGCCGAAAGTAAAGCGGCGACGGGGCGATTCCGAAGGCCTTTTCATTTTGTATGTATAAACGGCAACGAAGTGCCTTTTGAAAAATTTCTTCATACAATGCCCGAAGGGCTTTTTTGTGCCGGCACTGAGTATAGTTTCCGTGTTTGTTGATCCGAGACGAAGCCGAGGTCAATAAACACCACGAAAAACGAGACTTTTCATTTTTATCACTGGTTAAGTAATGTATTTTACATACTACATGCGCCGAAAACCGTAGTTTTCATGTTTGAAGCACTACCTTCGACGCCATGAGCATGTAAAATCCATTGCATAACTCGGTATAAAAATGAAATCGGCTTCGCGTAATCATTAACCATTACATTGCCTAATCACGTCACGTACGTGGTTCCAAATTTTTATTTCGACTAGTGGAGCCTAAGGGAAGCACTACTTCGTCTAAATAAAAATAATAATTACGGACGTAATGTGCTATCACATATGAAAAAGTTAAAAAAATAACTTCAACAACTTTCATGTTTTGGGCATAAATTTCAGAATTTCAGAAAAGTTGCATGTGGACGGTTGATTTTAGGCACTTTCGGTTTGTCTCCCTTACTTCTGTCTAAAGTACACACCGTACTACCGTACACATCAGATACGTAAATTCCTATTCTTAGTGAAAACTTTCCAACTTGAATTTATTATATTATTGCCGAATTACCTAGCTAACAAATGAGAAGCAAAATTTTCGTATTATTATTGACCGCTCCTTCGCCCCGGATCAACATCATCTATATCTTTTTACTTTTCATCCTCAGTTACCAATACGCATTCGTTGACTCCGATTTCATTTAGATCGTCTTACAAGTCATTCTTTCATTGTTTCATTCATTATTTCATTATTCATTCATTCATTCAATCATTCATTCATTCATCATTCATTCATTCAATCATTCTTTCAATTCATTCATTCATCATTCTTTCATTCATTCATTCAATCATTCATTCATCATTCTTTCATTATTCATTCGTAGAAACAAAAACCGAATGAATTTGGAAATTAACGCGATGGTGAAGTTGGCGAAGAAAATGGAGAGATGTGTTGGCACAATCGATCACAGAAGCAAATGAATACAACTGCCACACGAACGGATTCGAAAACGGTGATAGCACTGCAAATGAAACAAAGTTGGAGCGATGGCTAATGTATCCAATGAATGCGACGAAATCAGTGTGCTGGCACAAACGATAAAAGAAGAAATCGATGATGATGCGATATGGCGTTGAGGTTGAGGAATATGATCTGTCTGAAAATGATGATGGTAAACGCTGAACGGGAAGATGAACAAATCGATCAGGTGCTAGCGATGCTGTAGAGGAAGGCTGTGACGAAGAAGATGAACCATTTGAAACGAATTCTATTGACAATGGAGAGGAAGAACTGAAAATCGATGCGCGAAGAATTGCTGATTTGTTCCAATTTGTTGATCAATTGAGACGTATATCACAGCACAATGACGGCAACTGTCTTTTCAGTAATTTACTAATTCAAAAGGAAATTCGGATTGGATTCCATTCAAAAAGTAATATTCAAAGTGTAAAGACTGCAGTCAAAGCTTCCGGGTATACACCAATGATGACGAGAAAAACAACTGATACCATCGATATTAATTCGTCAGCAGTCCTAGGAGCGAATATGGTCGGTATTGGTTACTCTCAGTTAGAACAATTCAGCACTATCCTTGACCTGCCACCAATGTGCAACGACAAATTCAAAAAATTGAACGACAACTTGGGCGAATACTGGAGAGAAAACTGCAGAGAAATTAATGAGAGAGGCTGCTGAAGAAGAGGCGAAGGCAGCAAATAACACAGGGGGGACGTGGACCCCGTTGATGGCATTCCATTTATTACGGTGGTTACCGATGCATGTTGGAGCAAACGATCTTTCAATAAAAATTTCACTGCTCTGTCGGGTGTTGGGGCAATTGTTGGTGCTCATACTGGAAAAGTTTTGTGGATCGGAGTGCGAAATCGATACTGCCCCGTATGTGTGCGTGCAAATGAATGGACACAGTACACCACGACCGCACACATGCACCAAAAATTTTACGGGTCCGTCATCGGAGATGGAATGGGAAACCATTTTGGAAGGTTTCAAATCAAGTGTTGAGCTCTATAAGCTACGGTACTTGAAACTTATTTTCGGATGGTGACTCCAGCACTTATTCGAAATTACTACAGGCAGAAGCCTTACGGTGATCGACATATCGAAAAAATTGAATGCACAAACCATTTGCATCGGAAACTTCCGAAAGAGTATCGAGGCATCTGTAAAAGGTTGTCCCCGAGGACTGAACAAAATTGTTGTAAACAATTTGGAACGATTCGTAAGGACATTTACTGCGCTATTGACTTTCGGAAGAGAGAAAATACGAGTGAAGCTGAAAAGATTTCATTACTCAAATCTGACCTGAATAACCTTCTCCACCACGTATTCGGGGATCACTCGAACTGTCCGAAGTACATCGAGCGTACTGCAAAACAACGATCAAAACTACGTTCCAGCACTGCAAGAGTGTAATACGTTCGAAAAATGTCGTCACAATGCGCCAACTTATGTACTGTGCCAAAGATTTAATCCAGGGAGAGTCGAACAACATCGCCGAACACTACAACTCGATCGTGGCAAAATTTGTCGGTGGAAAACGAGTTAACTTTTCACTGTCAAATTCGTATAAACATAAAGCTAATGTGGCAGTTGTTCAGTTATAATTCGAAAACTGCGCTCTGTGCTCTGTACAATGCCAAATTCAATAGGAATCCACAGAGCTAGCGAGAAAGCTGGAGGTGAAGCGACTGCACAAAACGAATCAAGCCAGAGAGAGACGTAAAATCATGAAGCAAAATAAGGTCATTCGTACGCCATTTTGCAGAATGAAGGATAGTGGTCCTGGTCCTGGATACGGTATTCATTGTCAGAGACCGGATATGCCAGAAGAAGCTTTTCAAATGAAAAACGAATTCATTTAGCAAAGCTGACACATCATCGTGAAAATCGAAATGCCGTTGAAGCAAATACTCGGCGACAAAAACAAATGCAACTTGTGGAACGCCATAGTGCCCAAAGTGATTTTATCGCAGGACTTCGGATCAATATGCAAAGCCAGAAGCATTCCCAGCCACATGTGAAAGAATTAACGCAACGTAAATCGATTCGGAACAAAAAGCTCAAAGACATCAAAACGAATCCCAATTGTTGCAATGCAACAGCTCGGAATGCAAGAAAAGTATGTCAATAAGAAGTTGTGGTCTATTCATTGACGATGGAATGGTGTTTCTTGCGGCATCGCCGACTGGAATGGTGAACGATTCAGACATGATTGTCGACATTCAATGTCCTTTGGCAATTACGAACAAGGACCCTAACGATATCAACGTACTAGGTAAGCGAGTCCTCATTTTTGTTTTTCTGAGTCAATTCAATTCCGCTAGAGCCATAGTAAATAAACACTGAAGGTAATGCAAACCTACACATAAATTACGGCACCTAAATTCGATGTAGGTCGATAATGTGATAAATATGATAAGGTAGCTCGAATGTTGAATACTAGATTACATTGGATGCATCGAAAGTAATTCATTACAATTTTGTGATAAAGTCACAACTCTGGTAACTGTCTTTTTGACAAGTATACAGTTTGAATATTTATCCGAAGGCGAGGTATACAACTAAACAGTTACCGAAGCAAGTTGCTCAAAATACGATGAGCGAGTATAACAAAATTGTTTCAACTGTTTGAATTACGAAGCAACATCCAATGTATTCTGTTTTACTGCCTAACACATGCAAAAGTTGAATTTCACATAAAAATTCACAAAGGATAAACCGAAAATATTCCACACGTAATCGATTATTTTCGCAGAAGACCGATTGCTACGTAATGTTCAACTTTCGCATGGGGCAGGCAACACTAAATGATTTCATTGAAATCAGTAGTGACGGTAACATAGCGTATTACCTTCATTGCTTAGGTGCTTTCCTTTAGAGCTTGGTATGACTTTTACTTCAATGGTAATGTTGCTATTTGCTTGATATCGTCATTTGACACCAGATGTTTTTTGTCATCTCGCAACCAAAATTTGAATGTGAATCAGGAATTTTGATTTTACAGCAACACTGGATTTCATTGAAATAACGGAACAAAAGGGCGTGCTGAAAAAGACTCACAACCTCTACTACAACATACAGGGACAACTCCACGTTTGCCAAAAACGTGTTTGCTTGTTCGCTGTATGGACATCGAATCGATATAAGATGTTTATTGAGCGAATTGAACGGGATGACAACTTTTTCGATAATAAAATGAGAAATCAGTTGGAGTCATTTTACAATAATTGGCTGCTACCGGAGTTGATAGACTCAAGATTGAGCAGAAGCATGCAAATAAGAGAACCCAGTGAGAATTTGTGAATTACCTTATAATTATAACCTCTGAAACAGTTGTAGCTTCACCTATAACAAAAATGAATAAAACAAACTTGTAGAAAAACTGTGTGCTGATCTGATTTCACTTGACTCGTCCAGTGCATCATCTTCATAAAGACAATTGAAGCCCCAGCTGGGACATTATTTACCACAAATAACTTGCCTAATTAGGCTCGTCAAGAAAATGTGGCGCTAGAGAAATGAATAGTCATGAGCGCTAGATGCGGAACAGGACTCGTGAACCAAACTGACCCCTGTGAACAAATTCCATGCTTGTAGGAAGACTGTCTAGGAAGACTGTTCTCAGTATAGTATCTAACGTTTTGCTTAGTTTGTTTACCGATTCTCTTATCATATAATAATTGTACAATGCTCTACTATGTTGGCTTTCGTAAGGCAGTAAAGTTGCTTGCTTGGTAGGTGGTGGGTCCCGGATTCAATACCAACTATTTCCTGTGTACAAATATTGCAAAAATACTAGGAAATTGTCAAAGAAACGTTT
>NW_023503729.1:0-9587 GCF_014529535.1 Bradysia coprophila | reverse complement strand
TCGCGGAATGCTTCTTCTTCTTCTTCTTCTTTTCAGCCTGTTTCTATCCACTGCTGGATGTAGGCCTCTCCAACTTCTTTCCATTTCGTACGATCCATTGCCATTTGCTGCCAGTTTGTACCTGCAATATTCTTAATTCCGTTTGTCCATCTCTCTGGTGGTCTACCTATAGCTCGTCTTTTATATGGTCGCCAGTTCATGATCTTTTTGGTCCAACGTTCGTCTGTCCTTCTTGCAATATGTCCCGCCCAGCTCCATTTCAGAGATGCTATTCTTTCCATGACATCAACGACCCTGGTTTGTTGTCGAATCCATTGATTCGTCATTCTGTCTCTGAGTGTTATTCCAAGCATACTCCGTTCCATGGCTCTTTGTGTCACTCTCAATTTATCTTCGGATGCTTTCGTTAAAGTTAACGTTTCCGCTCCATAAGTGAGCACTGGAAGGACACAAGTGTCGAAAACTTTGCGTTTCAGACTATTATTCATTTTGCTTTTGAAAATTAGTCTGAGTTTTCCGAACGCTGCCCATGCAAGACCAATCCTACGTCTTATTTCTGCAGTTTGGTTGTCCAGACCTAACTTCAGTTTATGTCCTAGATATACATAGCTGTCGACTCGTTCAATGACAGTGTCACCAATTTTGATTTCTCTATCGTCCCCGATGTTGGTCATGACTTTTGTTTTCGATAAGTTCATCTTGAGGCCAACTTTGTTGCCTCTTCACTTAACTGTTGTAGCATAAGCTGAGCCTGACCTAGATTCGCTGCTATCGGTACAATGTCATCAGCGAAGCGGAGATTGCTCAGGTACTCTCCATTTATCTTTATTCCCATTTTACTCCAGTTTAACTTCCTAAAAACACTCTGCAGAATCGCCGTGAATAATTTCGGTGAAATGGTGTCACCCTGCCTTACACCTCGGCCAATTCTGAATTTCTCCGTGCTCTTATGAAGTTTTATACATGAAGTAGCATTTTTGTACACATATCGAATTGTGTTGGAGTACCTTGAGTCTACTCTACATTCGTCTAATGCGTCCAATATCGACCATGTTTCCACTGAATCGAAAGCTTTTTCGAAGTCTATGAATAGCAAGACTATGTCGATGTTGTATTCACGACACTTCTCAATAAGCGTTCTCATCACCTGCAAATGGTCGTTTGTGCTGAAACCAGATCTGAAAGCAGCTTGTTCAACAGGTTGGTAGAAGTCGAACTTGTTAGTGTTCCTCTTCGTAATGATTTTCATAAACAACTTGTAGAGTGTTGACAATAGGCTTATGGGTCGGTAATTTTCCAGCTTTGTTATGTCTCCTTTTTTATGCAGCAATGTAATTACCGCATTTTCCCAGGCTTCTGGTACTTCTTCCCATTGGAGACATTGATTAAACAAAGCCGTGATTGCCTTTAATAAGGAGTCTCCACCTAGTTTAATGGCTTCCACTGGAACACCATCTTCTCCGGGAGACTTTTTGTTTTTCATCTCGGCTACTGCGGCCTTGACTTCATCAACAGTTATGTCGGGCATATCTCCGATCCCACGTTTCTTATTATTGGTCTATCTTCGGTTTCTTCCGTTGGACTCTGTCTTGCTGAAGAAAACAAATTCTCATAAAATTCTGTTGCAATGTTTAATATCGCATTTCGATCCGTTTGGATCGTTCCTGTTTTGTCTCGTAATTTGAAGATTTCTTTTTTGGCGTTTGTCATTTTTCTCCGTAGGACTTTCATATTGCAGTTAGCTTCAATTATGTTTTGAGCCAATTGGACATTATATTTTCTTTCATCTGATCTCCTTGCTTTGTTGATACTTTTAGACAGGTTCCGGTATTCCACCGAATCTCGTCCTCCGTTTTTTACCAACTCTGCTCTGCTTGCGATCAGGTCTAATGTTTCTCTGCTGAGTTTTGATTCTTTCCCTTGGACGGATTTGCATTTGGATTTCATGAAACCCATTATTGTATCGACGATTTTGGTATTCAATTCGTCCAATGTTTCACATTGATTGTTGACGTTGACGTTGTTGTCGCGGAATGCGTTTGGACAAAATTCTTCTGAAATGTTACAAACGGATACTGTTTTAAGAAATTCTTTAGCACAATAAATAACAACAACACCACAGTTAAATCCACCTTTTTGAAGTGGATAACTAAAGTTTTTTATTGTCCACCCATCATTCGGGAGACTACATTTAGGATATGATGCATTATGTCTGATAATAAAATCTTTAAATGCATTCAAATAAACTTCTGTTACAGGTGGGCTCAATGGATCCATGTAACTGAAGGTCTTCTTCATTACATCAATAATGAGCAACGTGTAATGATCTCTATGTAATAGAGCTGCAACCAAAACTTTTTTCTCAATCTTAGGCAATCGCAAATTTCTCGTGTTGGGAAAACATAAAAGATTCGCTCGTGACACTTCAAATTGAATACTTTTATTCGTCTCTTCCGATTCAGATTCTAAAGTTTTGAAAATGTATTCTATCAAAGCGTCGCTAAGCCATTGTCCATCTGAGATTGTGATGTAATCATCCCTGCGAACAATATATTTGTCGAAAAAAGCAACTGTGAAGGGATACTTTAAATTCATATAAATCTCTGGATTAGCCCTTAAACAATTTTTATATTTATTTGTCTGTTGCGGCTTTTTTCCAGTTTTTTTTGACGTCGGAGCACTTTTCTGAAATCCTTTGCTTTTGCATTTTCGCAGGTATTGATAATCAAAGTAAGTGTGGCGAGATTTCGAGACATTTCCTTTCCAACTTTCATGAGGGTCAGGGTCGTCTAAATCAATATCGTTGATTTTTCGACGTTTTGGCGTAGACTCGTTTATGTCGTCACATTTCCGGAATTTCGGAGTAGTTTGTGGAATGACAGTGTCATCAATTTTTCGGCGCTTTGGGGTTGCTACGTCGTAATTTTGACGACGCTTTAGCGATACACGGCCTAACTTTTCTTTTTCTGTTTGGTATCTATCAATACATTCTCGTAATTTTTCGGCATCATTCTTGATATCGGCAGGAAGTGAATCAACGAAATCTTCAAATTCTTTCGTCGTATTCATTTCCTCATCAATAGTTTCTAGCTTATCGCAAAAGGGAATTCTGTTCTTTGCTTTCATTTTTCTGCTTATTTTTTCTTTTCTGATACTTTTCAATATTTTGTCATCATCAAGTTGAGTCCTTTTTTTGCTTTGGTGTACACATCCGCTTCCGAGGTGCGTTCATTTCATACTCAATAACAAAAACGAATTCACGCATTTCTTGGAGAAATCTACCGCATTTCAGCGGTGGATTTCCTAGACGCCTCGCTGCATCATGCATTCGTTTCTTTACAATTTTAAATGACACTTCTGCCCGACCATTGCTTTTTCTATTTTTAACTACAAGACAAGTCCATAATGGTAAAATGGGTATATACTTTTTCATCATAATCTCAGCGAAGCCAATTGAATAAAATTCATTCAACTCATTGGAACCATTTTCTTTTAAAAATTCCTTGTCTTTATCGTATTCTAGCTCTAAGATCCGTGATTTACATACGATGAACACACATGTCCTTAATCGTTGTTAGAAAATATCTGAAAGAACTAAAGTCGAACTTAAAGCCAAAAATTTTGATGAATTGGTATTTCGCACTTCGTAAATGTATACATTTAGATCAGTAGATGCCCTGATAGATATGATACAACAATAATTACAATAATACTCCACATGCCGTATCAACAAGCCTAGGGTACGTTTTTCTGGTATGAAGTGAAAATCAATCCAATTTTTGTGGATTTTCTTCAACGATGTTTTTAATGTCTGTGTGGCTTAATTGTAAGCAAAATTGACCTTTCAAAAAATCTTTGTCAATGTAAGAAAATATTTGTCACACTTTGTTCATTCCTTCAGAGCACGATGCCTTGAGTGATTCTCAACTGACTTCCAAAATTTTTCTCTTATTTAATGAGAATTGATGTGTATAGTTTGACATGGGTCTAAGGCTTCCTTCTGGAACAAAGTCCGTTGTAGGGGAGAAAACATTCTAGAAGCTATAACTCTGGCCAGGAGTCTTGGACTTATATAATTTGTCAATGCCTAGCACTATCGAATGAGTATAGTGAGACATGGTCCAAGGCTGACATCTGGTAGCTCTGGAACAAAGTCCTTTGTATGGGATGAAAAATTCTAGAAGCTATATCTCGGGCTAGGAGGCTTGGACTCATATAATTTTTTGTCAGTGTTTACCTAGCACTAGTAGCTATCGATTGAGTATAGTGAGACATGAGTCCAAGGCTGACATCTGGTAGCTCTGGAACAAAGTCCTTTGTATGGGATGAAAAATTCTAGAAGCTATATCTCGGGCTAGGAGGCTTGGACTCATATAATTTTTTGTCAGTATTTGCCTAGCACTAGTAGCTATCGATTGAGTATAGTGAGACATGAGTCCAAGGCTGACATCTGGTAGCTCTGGAACAAAGTCCTTTGTATGGGATGAAAAATTCTAGAAGCTATATCTCGGGCTAGGAGGCTTGGACTCATATAATTTTTTGTCAGTGTTTACCTAGCACTAGTAGCTATCGATTGAGTATAGTGAGACATGAGTCCAAGGCTGACATCTGGTAGCTCTGGAACAAAGTCCTTTGTATGGGATGAAAAATTCTAGAAGCTATATCTCGGGCTAGGAGGCTTGGACTCATATAATTTTTTGTCAGTGTTTACCTAGCACTAGTAGCTATCGATTGAGTATAGTGAGACATGAGTCCAAGGCTGACATCTGGTAGCTCTGGAACAAAGTCCTTTGTATGGGATGAAAAATTCTAGAAGCTATATCTCGGGCTAGGAGGCTTGGACTCATATAATTTTTTGTCAGTGTTTACCTAGCACTAGTAGCTATCGATTGAGTATAGTGAGACATGAGTCCAAGGCTGACATCTGGTAGCTCTGGAACAAAGTCCTTTGTATGGATGAAAAATTCTAGAAGCTATATCTCGGGCTAGGAGGCTTGGACTCATATAATTTTTTGTCAGTGTTTACCTAGCACTAGTAGCTATCGATTGAGTATAGTGAGACATGAGTCCAAGGCTGACATCTGGTAGCTCTGGAACAAAGTCCTTTGTATGGGATGAAAAATTCTAGAAGCTATATCTCGGGCTAGGAGGCTTGGACTCATATAATTTTTTGTCAGTGTTTACCTAGCACTAGTAGCTATCGATTGAGTATAGTGAGACATGAGTCCAAGGCTGACATCTGGTAGCTCTGGAACAAAGTCCTTTGTATGGGATGAAAAATTCTAGAAGCTATATCTCGGGCAGGAGGCTTGGACTCATACAATTTTTTGTCAGTGTTTACCTAGCACTAGTAGCTATCGATTGAGTATAGTGAGACATGAGTCCAAGGCTGACATCTGGTAGCTCTGGAACAAAGTCCTTTGTATGGGATGAAAAATTCTAGAAGCTATATCTCGGGCAGGAGGCTTGGACTCATATAATTTTTTGTCAGTGTTTACCTAGCACTAGTAGCTATCGATTGAGTATAGTGAGACATGAGTCCAAGGCTGACATCTGGTAGCTCTGGAACAAAGTCCTTTGTATGGGATGAAAAATTCTAGAAGCTATATCTCGGGCTAGGAGGCTTGGACTCATATAATTTTTTGTCAGTGTTTACCTAGCACTAGTAGCTATCGATTGAGTATAGTGAGACATGAGTCCAAGGCTGACATCTGGTAGCTCTGGAACAAAGTCCTTTGTATGGGATGAAAAATTCTAGAAGCTATATCTCGGGCTAGGAGGCTTGGACTCATATAATTTTTTGTCAGTGTTTACCTAGCACTAGTAGCTATCGATTGAGTATAGTGAGACATGAGTCCAAGGCTGACATCTGGTAGCTCTGGAACAAAGTCCTTTGTATGGGATGAAAAATTCTAGAAGCTATATCTCGGGCTAGGAGGCTTGGACTCATATAATTTTTTGTCAGTGTTTACCTAGCACTAGTAGCTATCGATTGAGTATAGTGAGACATGAGTCCAAGGCTGACATCTGGTAGCTCTGGAACAAAGTCCTTTGTATGGGATGAAAAATTCTAGAAGCTATATCTCGGGCTAGGAGGCTTGGACTCATATAATTTTTTGTCAGTGTTTACCTAGCACTAGTAGCTATCGATTGAGTATAGTGAGACATGAGTCCAAGGCTGACATCTGGTAGCTCTGGAACAAAGTCCTTTGTATGGGATGAAAAATTCTAGAAGCTATATCTCGGGCTAGGAGGCTTGGACTCATATAATTTTTTGTCAGTGTTTACCTAGCACTAGTAGCTATCGATTGAGTATAGTGAGACATGAGTCCAAGGCTGACATCTGGTAGCTCTGGAACAAAGTCCTTTGTATGGGATGAAAAATTCTAGAAGCTATATCTCGGGCCAGGAGGCTTGGACTCATATAATTTTTTGTCAGTGTTTACCTAGCACTAGTAGCTATCGATTGAGTATAGTGAGACATGAGTCCAAGGCTGACATCTGGTAGCTCTGGAACAAAGTCCTTTGTATGGGATGAAAAATTCTAGAAGCTATATCTCGGGCTAGGAGGCTTGGACTCATATAATTTTTTGTCAGTGTTTACCTAGCACTAGTAGCTATCGATTGAGTATAGTGAGACATGAGTCCAAGGCTGACATCTGGTAGCTCTGGAACAAAGTCCTTTGTATGGGATGAAAAATTCTAGAAGCTATATCTCGGGCTAGGAGGCTTGGACTCATATAATTTTTTGTCAGTGTTTACCTAGCACTAGTAGCTATCGATTGAGTATAGTGAGACATGAGTCCAAGGCTGACATCTGGTAGCTCTGGAACAAAGTCCTTTGTATGGGATGAAAAATTCTAGAAGCTATATCTCGGGCTAGGAGGCTTGGACTCATATAATTTTTTGTCAGTGTTTACCTAGCACTAGTAGCTATCGATTGAGTATAGTGAGACATGAGTCCAAGGCTGACATCTGGTAGCTCTGGAACAAAGTCCTTTGTATGGGATGAAAAATTCTAGAAGCTATATCTCGGGCTAGGAGGCTTGGACTCATATAATTTTTTGTCAGTGTTTACCTAGCACTAGTAGCTATCGATTGAGTATAGTGAGACATGAGTCCAAGGCTGACATCTGGTAGCTCTGGAACAAAGTCCTTTGTATGGGATGAAAAATTCTAGAAGCTATATCTCGGGCTAGGAGGCTTGGACTCATATAATTTTTTGTCAGTGTTTACCTAGCACTAGTAGCTATCGATTGAGTATAGTGAGACATGAGTCCAAGGCTGACATCTGGTAGCTCTGGAACAAAGTCCTTTGTATGGGATGAAAAATTCTAGAAGCTATATCTCGGGCCAGGAGGCTTGGACTCATATAATTTTTTGTCAGTTTACCTAGCACTAGTAGCTATCGATTGAGTATAGTGAGACATGAGTCCAAGGCTGACATCTGGTAGCTCTGGAACAAAGTCCTTTGTATGGGATGAAAAATTCTAGAAGCTATATCTCGGGCTAGGAGGCTTGGACTCATATAATTTTTTGTCAGTGTTTACCTAGCACTAGTAGCTATCGATTGAGTATAGTGAGACATGAGTCCAAGGCTGACATCTGGTAGCTCTGGAACAAAGTCCTTTGTATGGGATGAAAAATTCTAGAAGCTATATCTCGGGCTAGGAGGCTTGGACTCATATAATTTTTTGTCAGTATTTGCCTAGCACTAGTAGCTATCGATTGAGTATAGTGAGACATGAGTCCAAGGCTGACATCTGGTAGCTCTGGAACAAAGTCCTTTGTATGGATGAAAAATTCTAGAAGCTATATCTCGGGCTAGGAGGCTTGGACTCATATAATTTTTTGTCAGTGTTTACCTAGCACTAGTAGCTATCGATTGAGTATAGTGAGACATGAGTCCAAGGCTGACATCTGGTAGCTCTGGAACAAAGTCCTTTGTATGGGAAAAATTCTAGAAGCTATATCTCGGGCTAGGAGGCTTGGACTCATATAATTTTTTGTCAGTGTTTACCTAGCACTAGTAGCTATCGATTGAGTATAGTGAGACATGAGTCCAAGGCTGACATCTGGTAGCTCTGGAACAAAGTCCTTTGTATGGATGAAAAATTCTAGAAGCTATATCTCGGGCTAGGAGGCTTGGACTCATATAATTTTTTGTCAGTGTTTACCTAGCACTAGTAGCTATCGATTGAGTATAGTGAGACATGAGTCCAAGGCTGACATCTGGTAGCTCTGGAACAAAGTCCTTTGTATGGGATGAAAAATTCTAGAAGCTATATCTCGGGCTAGGAGGCTTGGACTCATACAATTTTTTGTCAGTGTTTACCTAGCACTAGTAGCTATCGATTGAGTATAGTGAGACATGAGTCCAAGGCTGACATCTGGTAGCTCTGGAACAAAGTCCTTTGTATGGGATGAAAAATTCTAGAAGCTATATCTCGGGCTAGGAGGCTTGGACTCATATAATTTTTTGTCAGTGTTTACCTAGCACTAGTAGCTATCGATTGAGTATAGTGAGACATGAGTCCAAGGCTGACATCTGGTAGCTCTGGAACAAAGTCCTTTGTATGGATGAAAAATTCTAGAAGCTATATCTCGGGCCAGGAGGCTTGGACTCATATAATTTTTGTCAGTGTTTACCTAGCACTAGTAGCTATCGATTGAGTATAGTGAGACATGAGTCCAAGGCTGACATCTGGTAGCTCTGGAACAAAGTCCTTTGTATGGGATGAAAAATTCTAGAAGCTATATCTCGGGCTAGGAGGCTTGGACTCATATAATTTTTTGTCAGTGTTTACCACTAGTAGCTATCGATTGAGTATAGTGAGACATGAGTCCAAGGCTGACATCTGGTAGCTCTGGAACAAAGTCCTTTGTATGGGATGAAAAATTCTAGAAGCTATATCTCGGGCCAGGAGGCTTGGACTCATATAATTTTTTGTCAGATTTACCTAGCACTAGTAGCTATCGATTGAGTATAGTGAGACATGAGTCCAAGGCTGACATCTGGTAGCTCTGGAACAAAGTCCTTTGTATGGGATGAAAAATTCTAGAAGCTATATCTCGGGCCAGGAGGCTTGGACTCATATAATTTTTTCAGTATTTACCTAGCACTAGTAGCTATCGATTGAGTATAGTGAGACATGAGTCCAAGGCTGACATCTGGTAGCTCTGGAACAAAGTCCTTTGTATGGATGAAAAATTCTAGAAGCTATATCTCGGGCCAGGAGGCTTGGACTCATATAATTTTTTCAGTATTTGCCTAGCACTAGTAGCTATCGATTGAGTATAGTGAGACATGAGTCCAAGGCTGACATCTGGTAGCTCTGGAACAAAGTCCTTTGTATGGGATGAAAAATTCTAGAAGCTATATCTCGGGCCAGGAGGCTTGGACTCATATAATTTTTTATCAGTATTTACCTAGCACTAGTAGCTATCGATTGAGTATAGTGAGACATGAGTCCAAGGCTGACATCTGGTAGCTCTGGAACAAAGTCCTTTGTATGGGATGAAAAGTTCTAGAAGCTATATCTCGGCTAGGAGGCTTGGACTCATATAATTTTTTGTCAGTGTTTACT
>NW_023503728.1:0-26245 GCF_014529535.1 Bradysia coprophila | reverse complement strand
TGTTTTTCACTAACACTGCGCACCGTTGAAACACACCAAAAAATCACTTGCCTACATTATTTTGTTCAAAATATCCAAATGAATTTTTTTACATGATAAATAAAAAAATTGAAAATCTTCAGAAATTAAAAAGTTTTTTAGCTGTTGTAAAAATATTTTTTCACTAACTCTGCGCACCGTTGAAACACACTAAAAACTCACTTGCCTACATTATTTTGTTCAAAATATCCAAATGAATTTTTACATGTAAAAAAAAAATTGAAAATCTTAGAAACTAAAAAGGCTTTTTAGTTGGTTTAAATTGTTTTTTTCACTAACCACTGCGCACCGTTGAAACACACTAAAACTCACTTGCCTACATTATTTTGTTCAAAATATCCAAATGAATTTTTTACATGTAAATAGAAAAAATTGAAAATCTTAGAAACTAAAAGGTTTTTTAGTTGTTGTAAATGTGTTTTTTCACTAACCACTGCGCACCGTTGAAACACACTAAAAACTCACTTGCCTACATGATTTTGTTCAAAATATCCAAATGAATTTTTTTACTACGTAAATAAAAAAAATTATAACAATTTCAAAAATTAAAAAGTTTTTAAGCTGGTTGTAAAATATTTTTTCACTAACCACTGCGCACCGTTGAAACACACTAAAAAATCACTTGCCTACATTATTTGTTCAAAATATCCAAATGAATTTTTTTACATGTAATTAAAAAAAAATTGAAAATCTTAGAAACTAAAAGGTTTGTTAGTTGGTTGTAAATGTGTTTTTTCACTAACCACTGCGCACCGTTGAAACACACTAAAAAATCACTTGCCTACATTATTTTGTTCAAAATATCCAAATGAATTTTTTTACACGTAAATAAAAAAAATTAAAATTTCAGAAATTAAAAAGTTTTTTAGCTGGTTTGTAAATGTGTTTTTTCACTAACCACTTGCGCACCGTTTGAAACACACTAAAAACTCACCACGTCTCAAAATATTCAAATGAATTTTTTTACATATAAATAAAAAAAAATGAAATATTAGAAACTAAAAAGGTTTTTTAGTTGGTTGTTAATGTGTTTATTCACTAACCACTGCGCACCGTTGAAACACACTAAAAACTCACTTGCCAACATTGTTTTTGTTCAAAATACCAAAAGAATTTTTTTACATGTAAATAAAAAAATTGAAAATCTTAGAAACTAAAAGGTTTTCTAGTTGGTTGTAAATGTGTTTTCTCACTAACAAACAGCGCACCGGTGGAACACACCAAAAAATCACTTGCCCACATTATTTTGTTCAAAATATCCAAATGATTTTTTTACACGTAAATAAAAAATTGAAAATTTTCAGAAATTAAAAAGTTTTTTAGCTCGTTTGTAAATGTGTTTTTTCACTAACCTCTGCGCACTGTTGAAACACACTAAAAACTCACTTGCATACATTATTTTGTTCAAAATATCCAAAAGAATTTTTTTACATGTAAATAAAAAAAAAATGAAAATCTTAGAAACTAAAAGGTTTTTTAGACAATGCTTCCACTTTAAAAGGTTTTTTAGTTGGTTGTAAATGTGTTTTTTCACTAACCTCTGCGCACTGTTGAAACACACTAAAAACTCACTTGCATACATTATTTTGTTCAAAATATCCAAAAGAATTTTTTTACATGTAAATAAAAAAAAATTGAAAATCTTAGAAACTTAAAGGTTTTTTAGTTGGTTGTAAATGTGTTTTTTCACTAACCACTGCGCACCGTTGAAAACACACTAAAAAATCACTTGCCTACATTATTTTGTTCAAAATATCCAAATGAATTTTTTTACACGTAAATAAAAAAAATTAAAATTTCAGAAATTAAAAAGTTTTTTAGCTGGTTGTAAATGTGTTTTTTCACTAACCACTGCGCACCGTTGAAACACACTAAAAACTCACTTGCCTACATTATTTTGTTCAAAATATCCAAATGAATTTTTTTACACGTAAATAAAAAAAAATTGAAAATTTCAGAAATTAAAAGTTTTCTAGCTGGTTGTAAAAATATTTTTTCACTAACCATTGCGCACCGTTGAAACACACTAAAAAATCACTTGCCTACATTATTTTGTTCAAAATATCCAAATGAATTTTTTTACATGTAAATAAAAAAAAATTGAAATCTTAGAAACTAAAAGGTTTTTTAGTTGGTTGTTAATGTGTTTTTTCACCAACCTCTACGCACCGTTGAAACACACTAAAAATTCACTTGCCTACATTATTTTTTTCAAGATATCCAAATGAATTTTTTTACATGTAATTAAAAAAAAATTGAAATCTTAGAAACTAAAAGGCTTTTTAATTGGTTGAAAATGTGTTCTTTCACAAACCACTGCACACCGTTGAAACACACTAAAAAATCACTTGCCTACATTATTGTGTTCAAAATATCCATATGAATTTTTTTACACGTAAATAAAAAATTGAAAATCTTAGAAACTAAAAAGTTTTTTTTAAAATGAAAGCAAAATAAAATGATCGAGTCTGGTTTTTGACAATTGAAATTCACCGTTGGAACGCACTAAAAAATCACTTGCCTACATTATTTTGTTCAAAATATCCAAATGAATTTTTTTACATGTAAATAGAAAAAATTGAAAATCTTAGAAACTAAAAGGTTTTTTAGTTGGTTGTAAATGTGTTTTTTCACTAACCACTGCGCACCGTTGAAACACCCTAAAAACTCACTTGCCTACATCATTTTGTTCAAAATATCCAAATGAATTTTTTTACATGTAAATAGGAAAAATTGAAAATCTTAGAAACTAAAACGTTTTTTAGTTGGTTGTAAATGTGTTTTTTCACTAACCACTGCGCACCATTGAAACACATTAAAAAATCACTTGCATACATTATTTTGTTCAAAATATCCAAATGAATTTTTTAACATGTAAATAAAAAAAATTGAAAATCTTAGAAACTAAAAGGTTTGTTAGTTGGTTGTAAATGTGTTTTTTCACTAACCACTGCGCACCATTGAAACTCACTAAAAAATCACTTGCCTACATTATTTTGTTCAAAATATCCAAATGAATTTTTTTACATGTAAATAAAAAAAAATTGAAAATTTCAGAAATTAAAAAGTTTTTTAGCTGGTTGTAAATGTGTTTTTTCACTAACCACTGCGCACCGTTGAAACACACTAAAAAGTCACTTGCCTACATTATTTTGTTCAAAATACCCAAAAGAGTTTTTTTACATGTAAATAAAAAAAATTGAAAATCTTAGAAACTAAAAGGTTTTTTAGTTGGTTGTATTTGTGTTTTCTCACCAACCACTGCGCACAGTTGAAACACACTAAAAAATCACTTGCCTACATTATTTTGTTCAAAATATCCAAATGAATTTTTTGACACGTAAATAAAAAAATTGAAAATTATAGAAATTAAAAAGTTTTTTAGCTGGTTGTAAATATGTTTTTTCACTAACAACAGCGCACCGTTGAAACACACCAAAAACTCACTTGCCTATATTATTTTGTTCAAAATATCCAAATGAATTTTTTTACATGTAAAAAAAAAAGAAAATCTGAGAAACTAAAAGGTTTTTTAGTTGGTTGTAAATGTGTTTTTTCACTAACCACTGCGCACCGTTGAACCACCCTAAAAACTCACTTGCCTACATCATTTTGTTCAAAATATCCATATGATTTTTTTTACACGTAAATAAAAAAAATTGAAAATTTCAGAAATTAAAAAGTTTTTTAGCTGGTTGTAAATGTATTTTTTCACTAACCTCTGCGCACCGTTGAAACACACTAAAAACTCACTTGCCTACATCATTTTGTTCAAAATATCCATATGAATTTTTTTACACGTAAATAAAAAAAATGAAAATTTCAGAAATTAAAAAGTTTTTTAGCGGGTTGTAAATGTGTTTTTCACTAACAACAGCGCACCGTTGAAACACACCAAAAACTCACTTGCCTACATTATTTTGTTCAAAATATCCAAATGAATTTTTTTACATGTAAATAGGAAAAATTGAAAATCTTAGAAACTAAAAGGTTTTTTAGTTGGTTGTAAATGTGTTTTTTCACTAACCACTGCGCACCGTTGAAACACACTAAAAAATCACCTGCCTACATTATTTTGTTCAAAATATCCAAATGATTTTTTTTACACGTAAATAAAAAAAAATTGAAAATTTCAGAAATTAAAAAGTTTTTTAGCTGGTTATAAATGTGTTTTTTCACTAACCACTGCGCACCGTTGAAACACACTAAAAAATTACCTGCCTACATTATTTTGTTCAAAATATCCAAATGAATTATTTAACATGTAAATAAAAAAAATTGAAAATCTTAGAAACTAAAAGGTTTTTTAGTTGGTTGTAAATGTGTTTTTTCACTAACCACTGCGCAGCGTTGAAACACACTAAAAATTCACCTGCCTACATTATTTTGTTCAAAATATCCAAATGAATTTTTTTACACGTAAATAAAAAAATTGAAAATTTCAGAAATTAAAAAGTTTTTTAGCTGGTTGTCAATGTGTTTTTCCACTAACCACTGCGCACCGTTGAAACACACTAAAAATTCACTTGCCTACATTATTTTGTTCAAGATATCAAAATGAATTTTTTTACATGTAATTAAAAAAAAAATGAAAATCTTAGAAACTAAAAGGCTTTTTAATTGGTTAAAAATGTGTTTTTTCACTAACCACTGCGCACCGTTGAAACACACTAAAAAATCACTTGCCTATATTATTTTGTTCAAAATATCCAAATGAATTTTTTTACATGTAAATAAAAAAAATTGAAAATCTTAGAAACTAAAAGGTTTTTTAGTTGGTTGTAAATGTGTTTTCTCACTAACAACAGCGCACCGTTGAAACACACCAAAAAATCACTTGCCTACATTATTTTGTTCAAAATATCCAAATGAATTTTTTTACACGTAAATAAAAAAATTGAAAATTTCAGAAATTAAAAAGTTTTTTAGCTGGTTGTAAATGTGTTTTTTCACTAACAACTGCGCACCGTTGAAACACACTAAAAACTCACTTGCCTACATTATTGTGTTCAAAATATCCATATGAATTTTTTTACACGTAAATAAAAAAATTGAAAATTTCAAAAATTAAAAAGTTTTTTAGCTGGTTGTAAATGTGTTTTTTCACTAACCACTGCGTACCGTTGAAACACACTAAAAACTCACTTGCCTACAAAATTTTGTACAAAATATCCAAATGAATTTTTTAACCTGTAAATAAAAAAGATTGAAAATCTTAGGAACTAAAAGGTTTTTTAGTTGGTTGTAAATGTGTTTTTTCACTAACCACTGCGCACCGTTAAAACACACTAAAAACTCACTTGCCTACATTATTGTGTTCAAAATATCCATATGAATTTTTTTACACGTAAATAAAAAAAATTGAAAATCGTCGAAACTAAAAGTTTTTTTAAAATGAAAGCAAAATAAAATGATCGAGTCTGGTTTATGACAATTGAATTTCAATTGTCAAAAACCAGACTCGATCATTTTATTTTGCTTTTACCTTAGTTGGTTGTAAATGTGTTTTTTCACTAACCACTGCGCACCGTTGGAACACATTAAAAATTCACTTGCCTACATTATTTTGTTCAAGATATCCAAATGAATTTTTTTACATGTAATTAAAAAAAAATTGAAAATCTTAGAAACTAAAAGGCTTTTTAATTGGTTGAAAATGGGTTTTTTCACTAACCACTGCGCGCCGTTGAAACACAATAAAAACTAACTTGCCTACATCATTTTGTTCAGAATATCTATATGAATTTTTTTACACGTAAATAAAAAAATTGAAAATTTCAGAAATTAAAAGGTTTTTTAGCTGGTTGTAAATGTGTTTTTTCACTAACAACAGCGCACCGTTGAAACACACCAAAAACTCACTTGCCTACATTATTTTGTTCGAAATATCCAAATGAATTTTTTTACATGTAAATAGAAAAAATTAAAAATCTTAGAAACTAAAAGTTTTTTTAGTTGGTTGTCAATGTGTTTTTTCACTAACCACTGCGCACCGTTGAAACACACTAAAAAATCACCTGCCTACATTATTTTGTTCAAAATATCCAAATGAATTTTTTTACATGTAAATAAAAAAAATTGAAAATCTTAGAAACTAAAAGGTTTTTTTAGTTGGTTGTATTTGTGTTTTCTCACTAACCACTGCGCACCGTTGAAACACACTAAAAAATCACTTGCCTACATTATTTTGTTCAAAATATCCAAATGAATTTTTTTACATGTAAATAAAAAAAATTGAAAATCTTAGAAACTAAAAGGTTTTTTAGTTGGTTGTAAATGTGTTTTCTCACTACCAACAGCGCACCGTTGAAACACACCAAAAAATCACTTGCCTACATTATTTTGTTCAAAATATCCAAATGAATTTTTTTACATGTAAATAAAAAAAATTGAAAATCTTAGAAACTAAAAGGCTTTTTAATTGGTTGAAAATGTGTTTTTTCACTAACCACTGCGCACCGTTGAAACACACTAAAAAATCACTTGCCTACATTATTTTGTTCAAAATATCCAAATGAATTTTTTTACATGTAAATAGAAAAAATTGAAAATGTTAGAAACTAAAAGGTTTTTTAGTTGGTTGTAAATGTGTTTTTTCACTAACCACTGTGCACCGTTGGAACACACTAAAACCTCACTTGGCTACATTATTTTGTTCAAAATATCCAAATGAATTTTTTTACACGTAAATAAAAAAATTGAAAATTTCAGAAATTAAAAAGTTTTTTAGCTGGTTGTAAATATGTTTTTTCACTAACAACAGCGCGACGTTGAAACACACCAAAAACTCACTTGCCTATATTATTTTGTTCAAAATATCCAAAAGAATTTTTTTACATGTAAATAAAAAAAAAATAGAAAATCTTAGAAACTTAGAAGTTGGTTGTAAATGTGTTTTTTCACTAACCACTGCGCACCGTTGAAACACACTAAAAAATCACTTGCCTACATTATTTTGTTCAAAATATCCATATGAATTTTTTTACACGTAAATAAAAAAATTTGAAAATCTTAGAAACTAAAAGGTTTTTTAGTTGGTTGTAAATGTGTTTTCTCACTAACAACAGCGCACCGTTGAAACACACCAAAAAATCACTTGCCTACATTATTTTGTTCAAAATATCCAAATGAATTTTTTTACATGTAAATAAAAAAATTGAAAATCTTAGAAACTAAAACGTTTTTTAGTTGGTTGTAAATGTGTTTTTTCACCAACCACTACGCACCGTTGAAACACACTAAAAATTCACTTGCCTACATTATTTTGTTCAAGATATCAAAATGAATTTTTTTACATGTAATAAAAAAAAAATTGAAAATCTTAGAAACTAAAAGGCTTTTTAATTGGTTAAAAATGTGTTTTTTCACCAACCACTACGCACCGTTGAAACACACTAAAAATTCACTTGCCTACATTATTTTGTTCAAGATATCAAAATGAATTTTTTTACATGTAATTAAAAAAAAATTGAAAATCTTAGCAACTAAAAGGCTTTTTAATTGGTTAAAAATGTGTTTTTTTCACTAACCACTGTGCACCGTTGGAACACACTAAAACCTCACTTGGTTACATTATTTTTTTCAAAATATATAAATGAATTTTTTTACACGTAAATAAAAAAATTGAAAATTTCAGAAATTAAAAAGTTTTTTAGCTGGTTGTAAATATGTTTTTTCACTAACAACAGCGCGACGTTGAAACACACCAAAAACTCACTTGCCTATATTATTTTGTTCAAAATATCCAAAAGAATTTTTTTACATGTAAATAAAAAAAAAATAGAAAATCTTAGAAACTAAAGGGTTTTTTAGTTGGTTGTAAAAGTGTTTTTTCACTAACCACTGCGCACCGTTGAAACACCCTAAAAACTCACTTGCCTACATCATTTTGTTCAAAATATCCATATGATTTTTTTTACACGTAAATAAAAAAAATTGAAAATTTCAGAAATTAAAAAGTTTTTTAGCTGGTTGTAAATGTATTTTTTCACTAACCTCTGCGCACCGTTGAAACACACTAAAAACTCACTTGCCTACATCATTTTGTTCAAAAAATCCATATGAATTTTTTTACACGTAAATAAAAAAAATGAAAATTTCAGAAATTAAAAAGTTTTTTAGCTGGTTGTAAATATGTTTTTTCACTAACAACAGCGCGACGTTGAAACACACCAAAAACTCACTTGCCTATATTATTTTGTTCAAAATATCCAAAAGAATTTTTTTACATGTAAATAAAAAAAAAATAGAAAATCTTAGAAACTAAAAGGTTTTTTAGTTGGTTGTAAATGTGTTTTTTCACTAACCACTGCGCACCGTTGAAACACCCTAAAAACTCACTAACCTACATCATTTTGTTCAAAATATCCATATGATTTTTTTTACACGTAAATAAAAAAAATTGAAAATTTCAGAAATTAAAAAGTTTTTTAGCTGGTTGTAAATGTATTTTTTCACTAACCTCTGCGCACCGTTAAAACACACTAAAAGCTCACTTGCCTACATCATTTTGTTCAAAAAATCCATATGAATTTTTTTACACGTAAATAAAAAAAATGAAAATTTCAGAAATTAAAAAGTTTTTTAGCTGGTTGTCAATGTGTTTTTTCACTAACAACAGCGCACCATTCAAACAAACCAAAAACTCACTTGCCTACATTATTTTGTTCAAAATATCCAAATGAATTTTTTTACATGTAAAAAGAAAAAATTGAAAATCTTAGAAACTAAAAGGTTTTTTAGTTAGTTGTAACTGTGTTTTTTCACTAACCACTGCGCACCGTTGAAACACCCTAAAAACTCACTTGCCTACATCATTTTGTTCAAAATATCCATATGATTTTTTTGACACGTAAATAAAAAAAATGAAAATTTCAGAAATTAAAAAGTTTTTTAGCTTGTTGTAAATGTATTTTTTCACTAACCTCTGCGCACCGTTGAAACACACTAAAAACTCACTTGCCTACATCATTTTGTTCAAAAAATCCATATGAATTTTTTTACACGTAAATAAAAAAAATGAAAATTTCAGAAATTAAAAAGTTTTTTAGCTGGTTGTAAATGTGTTTTTTCACTAACAACAGCGCACCGTTGAAACACACTAAAAACTCACTTGCCTACATCATTTTGTTCAAAAAATCCATATAAATTTTTTTACACGTAAATAAAAAAAAATGAAAATCTTCGAAACTATAAGATTTTTAAGTTGGTTGTCAATGTGTTTTTTCACCAACCACTACGCACCGTTGAAACACACTAAAAATTCACTTGCCTACATTATTTTGTTCAAGATATCAAAATGAATTTTTTTACATGTAATTAAAAAAAAAATGAAAATCTTAGAAACTAAAAGGCTTTTTAATTGGTTAAAAATGTGTTTTTTCACTAACCACTGCGCACCGTTGAAACACACTAAAAAATCACTTGCCTACATTATTTTGTTCAAAATATCCAAATGAATTTTTTTACATGTAAATAAACAAAAATTGAAAATCTTAGAAACTAAAAGGCTTTTTAATTGGTTGAAAATGTGTTTTTTCACTAACCACTGCGCACCGTTGAAACACACTAAAAAATCACTTGCCTACATTATTTTGTTCAAAATATCCAAATGAATCTTTTTACACGTAAATAAAAAAATTGAAAATTTCAGAAATTAAAAAGTTTTTTAGCTGGTTGTAAATGTGTTTTTTCACTAACAACAGCGCACTGTTGAAACACACCAAAAACTCACTTCCCTATATTATTTTGTTCAAAATATCCAAATGAATTTTTTTACATGTAAATAAAAAAAATTGAAAATCTTAGAAACTAAAAGGTTTTTTAGACAATGCTTCCACTTTAAAAGGTTTTTTAGTTGGTTGTAAATGTGTTTTTTCACTTACCTCTGCGCACTGTTGAAACACACTAAAAACTCACTTGCATACATTATTTTGTTCAAAATATCCAAATGAATTTTTTTACAGTGAACGACATCTCAAATTTGCAATGACACAATAAAATTCTCAGAAAAATTTGACAGTGAGACATTTGAGATGTCGTTCACTGTAAATAAAAAAAATTGAAAATCTTACAGTGAGTAATTCTCTAAAATGTTTGATTTCAGTATATTTAGCTAATCCTTCTGTCACATCTTTTGACAGCTTTTTACGTTTTAGTACGTTCTCTCTCCCAGTAGCAAAAACCCAATCCCAGCAAAAAAAGAAACTATATCGAATGCCGCAAATGCATTTAAAAACGAACATTCGGTGAAATACTTTTTTATCACACCAAATGTTTATCATTTTATACAAATATGTTTATCTTTATAATAAATCAACATCAGTGATGTGCATGTAATTTAAACAAAGCAAAATTAATTGTTTATGTGTTACATTTACATTATGGAAGAGAAATGTCCCATTCTTTTTCCAAATTTGCGTACTCAAGCGAAAGAAATTGTCATTTATTTGCGTTAAATGAATTTTACTAAACAATTCGACGTTATTATCATCTTATTGACATTGAAACTATATAAAAAATAGTAGCTTCCAATCTAGGTACTTTTACTCATCGTGATACGAGATAACAAATTATTTTCCGTGTATTGTACATACCAACTTTCCTGTAAGACAAATCTTACGGTGTTTGTACTTGTCTTCTTTTGCTATGCATAAAAAATGCATATAGATCGTCGACATATTTTGTGATCGGCAACTTTGTCAGTTTTTCCTTTTACATTTTCGAGTTTTTTTTTTTAATGTTAAAATTACAACCATAAGATACATTTTGAAATGTTGCATTGAATGCAAATAGAATTACTTCGAATTACATGGATTACTTCGGGGGGACATTTTTGAGATCTCGTAAACAAAATAAAAGTTGACAAATTAATTTGTCGTCGATTTTATGCATTTTTTATGCGTGGCAAAAGAAGACAGTAACATACAACGTAATATTTGTGTTACATAAAAGTTGGTCGCACAACTATAAACACCAAAATCGTTTTGTGAGCATTCTAGACAATTAAAATTTGGATTGAAATGAAAAATATTTTTTTTATAGTTTCAATGTCAATAAAATGATATAACGTCGAATTGTTTAGTAAAATTCATTTAGCGCAAATAGACGACCATTTCTTTCGTTTCAGCACACATGTCGTCGATTTGTGTGCATTTTTTGTGCATATAAAAAAAGACAAGTAAATTGAATACCGCAAATACATTTAAAAAGGAACATTCGGTGAAATACTTTTTAGCAATTCAATTGTTTATTTGAATCATTTTATTAATTGAATACACAGAGAAAAAATTCGGATTTAATGTTTAATCTACGGAAAGATTACGAATATTTTAAATATTTCGAAAGATTTCGTTTCAATCTTTTTTCAAAGATTACAAAAATTAAATCTTTCGATAGATTGAGTTTCGGTTTAAAATGTCTAAAATTGATAGTAGCAATTAGAAGTGAAGATTTTGCCACGAAAATGTTTTGTTTTTGTTAAAAGTTCATTGTCCTGGTATCTAGAGTTTATGATTAGAAGCTACTGCCATGTGTAATTTTTAGTCATCTGTTAGCGATGCAAAAGTAAAAACCACAGCATCCAAATGTTTCAGATTTTTTTTTTTTGCTTTTCTTAAAGGATATTGATTTTCGAGTAAAGAAAATCGGTGAAAAAGTAAATAATTCTTCCATGCAAACTGGTCTGTTATACTTCTTAATCAATGGTACAATTAAATATGGGTGAAAAATATCGTTATTATAATATTTTCCATACGCTTATGGTACTTTTCAATAGTTTTGCCAGGCTCAACTTCCTTATCGTTGCTCATACAGATTTATGAAGTATGATAATAGTTTATTAAATAATTGGTAAAATGAAAAAAAATGTTGCCTTCGATTAGGATTTGAACTCGTCTACTATGATGGTTACCTCAGTTGGTACAAATTTTTCGTTCAGAAGATTAATTTTTTAATCTTTGAAAGAGTAAAATCTCCGTAACAACGGTGCGAAAATAAATCTTGCTAAGATTACGAACCCAATAGCTCAGTGGTAAAGTACAGGACTGGAGATACGGAGGTACCGAGGTGAACGAGTTCAAATCCTGATCAAATTAAGTAAAAAAAAAAACATTTAATTTCAACTAAACAAATATTTCCAATTTCAGAATAAATAAAACAATTAAATCTGACTCAATATTTCAAATAAATGTTGGAAAAATTTTTTTAATTTCAAAATAATAAAATTGAAATCCCTTTGAAGATTTCGATCTAATCCATCGACAGATTATTTTCGAAAGATTAAATGCAAGTAATCTTTCGAAGATTTGCAGGCAAAAATGCTAATTAATCGATAGTTAAAATTCAGTTTAGGGCAAAAAGTCTGTTTAAGAAATATTTAGAATGAATGAAACTAATATTTAGTCAAATTAAAGCAAAATCGTCCAATATAATTTCTGTAGGGATAAGCTCGCGGAAGCTTATTTTATATTTTCCATTACGTATAAGGAAAATTAAGTTCGCCCGAATGTAAGAGGAAAATGACTAAACTGAAATTGGTCTCCGCGGAGGCTTATTTTTACAAGGTTCTCGATGAACTTGTTCAGCACTTTGAAAACTTGCAGGGCAATCTTTATTTCATGGTTTTTTGGGCTTCGAAGGCACCGTGAACATTGTTTGAAAAAACTCAAAGTATTTTAATGACAATTGATATGTTTTGCTCCACATGTTTTTTGTTCATAGTTCTCAAACCACTGGACCGACGTCGTTCAGACTTCAGTACTCTCACTTCCGATCGGGTGAAATGTACAAAAATTCAGTAAACAATTTTATTTTCTTGAGCCAAGTGTACTTGCACTCAAGCCAAGATAAGTGACTCTCTTATTTTTCTATGCACAATATTAATGCGAAGCGACGACAGCTGCCAAATTGTTTAGTCAAAATTCAGCAAATTTTACTATTTTGAGAAAAAAGCGTCAATCGAAAATTATATTGCAGTTTTGTACTACAAAACATTTAGAGATTACCCGGATGATCCACAAAGTCTACTTTTCTCACTTGCTTGCACATATCAAGATTGTCTGCCTGTCTTTTTTTCTATGCACAAATCGTGCATGCAAAGCGACGACAATTGTCGTTTTTGTTGATTTGTTCTTTATTTCATGCGGCATGCGGGTGAATTTTTATGCGTACATTTCAGAGACTTTCGGATTTGTAGACAAAAATGCTCGTTAAATCGAGAGTCACTTTAGGGCAAAAATTCTGTTTAGGGAACTTATTTTTAGTCGAATTATCTACGAGTAATTATACCTAGAGGGAGGCAGCCATCACAGCCCACAAACCTTTTTATATTTTTTTGAGAAGGAATTTGTAGTTGGAAACATTTAAAATTCCCCATTTGATATAATAGTTATTTGTTAACCAAGGAAAAAAAATGGAAATTTCATTTCGACTGTGTTTTCTTTGTGGCCAGAGCGTAGCGAATTTTTCACCCGAGAAAATGAAATTTCCTACTTTTTCCCCGAGGTCGACACATAATTTTTCACAAGGCATCCGGAGGTTCATCGGAGGTGAGAAAATGACTATTGTCTCTCCCATCGAAATCAAATGGTATTATATCTGAAGTTATCTCGTACGCGTACATTTTCTTTTTGATTTCACAAAGTTGCCGATCACAAAAATATGCCGTCGATTCATATGCATTTTTTATGCATAGAAAAATAAGACATAACAGGAACAAGCAATTTGTCTTACAAGAAAGTTGGTAGCATAACAATAAACACCAAAATGGTTTTGTGAGCTGGGCTGTTTATAGACGGTACATTCCCTGCGAGAAAATTGTTTAGTTAAAATTCAGCGAGTTTTACTATTTTCAGAAAAAAGCGTCCTTCGAAAATTGAATTGTAGTTATGTAGTACGAAACATTGTAATTTTAGAGATTACCCGGATGATCCACAAAGTCTACCTTTCTCACTTGCTTGCAGCACATATCAAGATTGCCTGTCTTTTTTTCTATGCACAAATTATGCATGCAAAGCGACGACGATTATTGTCGTCTTTGTTGATTTGTTCTATGCGGCATGCGGGTGAATTTTTATGCGTACATTTCAGAGACTTTTCGGATTTGTAGACAAAAATGCTCGTTAAATCGAGAGTTAACATTCAGTTTAGGGCAAAAATTGTGTTTAGGGAACAGAATGAAACTTTTTTTTAGTCAAATTGTAGAAAAATCGTCCCCTGTAGGAATGAGCTAACGGAAGTTAGATTTATATTTTCCATTATGTATAAGGAGAATTAAGTTGGCTCGAAGACAAATAATGTATTTCATGTTTTGTAAAAGGAAAATGACAAAACAGAAATTGGCTTTCGCCGGGGCTAATTCTTACAAGGTTCTCGAGGAACATTTTCTGTAACATTTTCTGTTGAACGGAACCTGCCTGTACTAGCAATGTAGTTCAGTGAGAAAAGTCGAATTCATCCGTGTACAAAATCTCTGAATTTTCCAGAGATTGTTTGAGAAGAAATTCGTAACTTTTTAAATTCCCCAGTTGATATAATAGTTATTTCAGAAATTTTGTTTGAAAATGATTCCAACTTATTTATTTGTGGGAATTCAATCCCGTATGATTGCTAACAAATATCATCGCCCGTAGGCATATACGATGACAAAGAGTTTTACTTATAATAATTCCTAACCGGTGGCGCTATTAACGTTATTGACCCGGAGAATGGCCTGAACCCTTCAGTGAGGAAAAGAAAAGCAAGATATTATACAAAATTGAATTGTTTCCCACGATTGTTTCGTTTGCTCAGCTGTTGATATCGCATACAGGTCATTGAACTAAGCCAATTGATCAGCTGTGAGGTGGTGATTGACATTCGTATTCATAATCATAACAAAGGACATCGTTGACCAGTTTCCACTCGAAACACTTGTTTTGACGCCGCGTTCTCTTTGATTCAACTAAAATTGTGCTCGATAAATTTGTCCTAAACGGATTGAAATTTAAAGGACCTTGTTGGATAAACCATAACCAGATCGACCAGAAAAATGAAATTCTCAGCGAGAACCCATTTGAAGTGATGAGTTTGGTTTTTGCTTGACTAGTGTGTGACGAATATTTATTTCATAAATGGAGCACTAGTTGATGGGAACGAAACGTGCTTAAGATGAATCGTTTGGTGATAAAGGAAGGAAGCGTTCGGTGGAGTAAACCAACGGCCAAGTCCTGTAATTCGACACCAATACTGCAACGTTGGATGATTCAGTTGTTTATTAAAGCGATGAACCAACACAAAAATTTAACTGAAACTCGATCAAAGCTAAGTGTTTGTTGATATTTTATCTACATTTGTCAACTTCCCTTTTACTTAATCCTAGGTTTGCAAGTGGGCCAAGTTAGGGACTAATAGCGACCCCAAACATGGGTACTGGAACAACCATGTTCGTGGGTTGTTTCAAACGATTCGGTCATCAAACTGTATCGGATGACCATGATATGGATGTGACTCGAAAATTTGTATGACTTCATGAAACGCTCCGGAATTTTTGTGATGATACGGTCAGTGAGTTTGTTTTTCTTTTTGTTGTTGAATGGCTGACTGGATTGTATTTATTGGTTTTTGTTGATCCGATATGACCTAATTGTCCTTATAACGTAGCTATTGTTGTCGATATAATTATTGTTGCCGGATGGAGTTTAATCCAATAATTTGGTGTTGGTCTTCCCGACCCCAAGTACGTTCATCAGCTCTACAACCGAATTTCTTTTGATTGGCCACCAACTCATCAAGGATTTGTTGAACAATTTTCCAATAATTTCCAAACGGTAACGCCCATTCTATGATTTCGAAAAAAAATTGTCACGTTCGGACCAAATTTGAAATACGTTGAATTAAACGCAACGCCTTTAAATGGAAAATCTTCGATTCTGCTTGCTGCTAACGGTTGATTGATTCAAATACGACGTAAGGGTTTCGTCGATTGTAGGTGCGGTAGACTTTCGCTAATTGATGCTGCTGCTTGTTGAATTCTGGCGAGTTTGCCAGAACAGTGCCATTACATTTTCTTTTTGTTGTTCGATGACCCTCACTACCTCGCTTATTTGAATTGATTGATTGGAACTTTGTGCTTCCAGAAGGTCGAAGTATGAATATGTCAGCACAACGGAAGCATCGAAAATACTGAAAGCTACGTCATACTTTTTCGATACAGTTTCTTCATGTTTGATTTGAAAACTAAAATCTGTTGACTCCATCATCGTTGTATTAGCATCGTAAATTTTGTCCCATAAAGTCGTGACGACCTTGAGTTTTCTATCGAGAAGTATCTTTGTAATTTCATCGACCTTCAATTCCTCGTAGAATTCCTCCAAATCTTTGATATTCTGTTCATGTATCTCCAATAATCTTTGCATTTTAATATTTTCTATTCATTTCCAGATATTCAAACACAGAACGTTGATCAATTTGCTCATGATGACGAGGTCAACTCTACGACCGTTTAATTATGAATTTAATAGATTCCAATGTACGGTTGATTTTAATAAAATTGTTGAATTAGTTGCTGACTTCGTTGTTCCTCTTCACCAAATTAGGGAACCCTTGGCCAGATGAACTTACGTTAATGACCGTCGATCCACAGAAAAATGTTATGCTGGCAAAGACTGTTCTCGTACTGTGTATAGTATGTGTGGCGACTTTCTTTTGTTCGTCGCAATTCGTTTACTGATGATGGTTGCACTTTATGTGATTTTATTAAAAAATTAATCTTGTGCGGCCGTTTAATATGCTGTTGCCGATTATTTGATTTTATTACAATTATTTGTGGCCGTTAATTTTTCAGTAGCCGTTTCTTTAATTTCTCGGTTTTTTGTCTGTTTGGCCGGAACTTTTCACTGTCGGCGTTTTAACTTTGTTTAGCCGATAGTTTTATGTAATTTTATTTTAAATTGTTTGGTGTAATTGATCGATATTTAATAAATTTTTAAATTCGCAGCCAAATTACAGATGGCCTTCCTTTGTTCTTTAATTCAATTTTTAATAGTGGACTGTATTTTATTTTATTTCACTGGGGAATTAAAAAAATTTGACTATTGTCTCTCGCATCGAAATCAACAAAGTAGAAATGTATGACAAATCAACAAGCACGACCACTTTTGTATGCATAATTTATGCATAGAAAAAAAGACTTGTGTAAGTAAATAAGAAAAGTATACATCTAATCCGGGTAATCTCTAAAGTTAAAAAATTTTCTCACCAACTAATTTGCTATAGACCAGCACTTTATTTCTATATGCATATTTCTTCATACATATTTATCTTGAAATCGTTAAGTTTTGTCCTATTGAAGGCAATTTTCTTCAGTCCATCTTGCACACGCAAATTTAATGCTTATTATCCCTTTTACGAAATTTTAGTGAAGTAAAACTGTGTGTGAGTTCACCTATTACGCAGTTGAAAATTGCGTTATTTTGCACCGTGTGCCAAATTACCACACGCCATTCAGCTCACTATTTTATAGAAAAAAGCAAATCAAATTTTACGTCTAACGTCTTAATGTCAGTCTTTATTTCTATGCACAAATTATGCATACAAAGCGACGACAGTTGTCGTGTTTGTTGATTTTTGCTATAGGTCAACGCACTTCAAGCAAAAGTGATCATAGTTGACAGCTGCCAAATAGAGTAATATTTTGTATGAAATGGTTTTTTACAGTGCTGTACAGTTGTGTGACACACTGTCACG
Organism: Bradysia coprophila; assembly: GCF_014529535.1. NCBI lineage: Eukaryota > Metazoa > Arthropoda > Insecta > Diptera > Sciaridae > Bradysia > Bradysia coprophila. The sequence goes on along the minus strand of NW_023503728.1, from coordinate 8,482 downwards.
TTTCGGTACCCCATTTAGAGTACCACGCATGCTTGAAGTGCGTTGTATCGGTACATCTCATAAAAGTGAATTTTTGAACGTAACTTTCACAGAATTTTTGGATCTGTAGGCAAAAACGGTCGTTAATCGAGAGTTAAAATGCAGTTTAGGGAATAAGTCGTAATGAAACTAAGTCAAATCATCACAAAATCCTTCGCTGATAACATTTATGTAAGAATTGGCCCGCGAAGCCTATGTTATGATTTTACTTGAACAAAACATACGCCTCTCTGGAAGACATTGTAAACGTTCTGGTTAAGGTACTGCGAAATTGTGCAACTTTTTTTTTATTTTCACATTTGGATCAATTTTCATAAATTATTCTGTGGAAAGAAATTTGTATCCAAAACGACGGCCCATTATAGACACTCGGTGGCTACATGCAGATTTGCAACAGATTTGTTGGTGTAGTCTTCGTTCTTCACTCTAACACCAGCTCGAACACCAGCTTTATGTTGCGCAGAGGCATTTCGTTTTTAGATGCGACAATTAAATGAAGCGGAGACGCTTAATTGAGATCGTGCACAAACGACTCCATATATCCACTTGAATCGACAGAACAAATCAAACATTCTTCAGGTCATCTTTAATGATCGCTAAACGTAGGAAATTGCGACTTCCTCTGATCCATCTGTTCAGTTTTTGATAACCACATACAAAGCTCTCTTTTTGTCACCGTCCGATCGAAGTTTCAAGCAGTCGCAGAGCAGATGAAGCGGTGATACAAATTTCCTTAGCAAGCTATCTTCTCTCTTCGTAGTTGACGCAGTGAATCTAAATCACAAGCACTTCTTATCTAGAACACAGCATCTAACTCCGGTCCCAGTAACAACAAATAATATTGTCATTCTTTGGCTGGCACTATGCGACCAACTTTCATGTAAGACAAAAAAAAACCCAACCCGCTCATCTCTAGTCGACGGAATAATACATTTAACTATCAACAGAGTAAAAACCTGTTTTTCTGGAAAAGTTTCTAGATCCGTAGGCCCATCTTTGAACTTAATCTCGGGAATTCCATTCTTCGTCGATTAAAAAAAATAATAATCAAAATCGGTTTTATTTCCATAAGATCGGGGGAATAAACAGTTTTGAGATATCGTAAACAAAATTAAAATTGACGAATTTGCCGACCACAAAAATATGTCCTCGATTTAAATGCATTTTTTATGCATAGGAAAATAAGACAGGAATATTTTTCTTATAAGAAAGTTGAACTTTGTAGTTGCAATGTCAATAAGATGATATACGTGGTATTGTTTAGTGAAATTCATTTAGCGCAAAGAAACTGCGAGACAAATATTATGTTCCTGCCTTCTTTTGCTATGCATAAAAAATGCATATACATCGACGACATATTTTTGTGATCGGCAACTTTGTCAATTTCTATCTATTTTTCAATGACAAAATCATTTTTTTTTGCATTTTTGACTTTTTTTAAATGTTAAAATTAAATCTATTTTGAAAGTGTTACACTAAAAGCAAATAAAATGCCGACAATTCATGGATTACTTCGGAGGACAAAACAGTTTTGAGATCTCGACAGATATTTGTCTTACATGAAAGTTGGTCGCATAGTGCCAGCCAAAGAATGACAATATTATTTGTTGTTACTGGGACCGGAGTTAGATGCTGTGTTCTAGATAAGAAGTGCTTGTGATTTAGATTCACTGCGTCAACTACGAAGAGAGAAGATAGCTTGCTAAGGAAATTTGTATCACCGCTTCATCTGCTCTGCGACTGCTTGAAACTTCGATCGGACGGTGACAAAAAGAGAGCTTTGTATGTGGTTATCAAAAACTGAACAGATGGATCAGAGGAAGTCGCAATTTCCTACGTTTAGCGATCATTAAAGATGACCTGAAGAATGTTTGATTTGTTCTGTCGATTCAAGTGGATATATGGAGTCGTTTGTGCACGATCTCAATTAAGCGTCTCCGCTTCATTTAATTGTCGCATCTAAAAACGAAATGCCTCTGCGCAACATAAAGCTGGTGTTCGAGCTGGTGTTAGAGTGAAGAACGAAGACTACACCAACAAATCTGTTGCAAATCTGCATGTAGCCACCGAGTGTCTATAATGGGCCGTCGTTTTGGATACAAATTTCTTTCCACAGAATAATTTATGAAAATTGATCCAAATGTGAAAATAAAAAAAAAGTTGCACAATTTCGCAGTACCTTAACCAGAACGTTTACAATGTCTTCCAGAGAGGCGTATGTTTTGTTCAAGTAAAATCATAACATAGGCTTCGCGGGCCAATTCTTACATAAATGTTATCAGCGAAGGATTTTGTGATGATTTGACTTAGTTTCATTACGACTTATTCCCTAAACTGCATTTTAACTCTCGATTAACGACCGTTTTTGCCTACAGATCCAAAAATTCTGTGAAAGTTACGTTCAAAAATTCACTTTTATGAGATGTACCGATACAACGCACTTCAAGCATGCGTGGTACTCTAAATGGGGTACCGAAACGTGACAGTGTGTCACACAACTGTACAGCACTGTAAAAAACCATTTCATACAAAATATTACTCTATTTGGCAGCTGTCAACTATGATCACTTTTGCTTGAAGTGCGTTGACCTATAGCAAAAATCAACAAACACGACAACTGTCGTCGCTTTGTATGCATAATTTGTGCATAGAAATAAAGACTGACATTAAGACGTTAGACGTAAAATTTGATTTGCTTTTTTCTATAAAATAGTGAGCTGAATGGCGTGTGGTAATTTGGCACACGGTGCAAAATAACGCAATTTTCAACTGCGTAATAGGTGAACTCACACACAGTTTTACTTCACTAAAATTTCGTAAAAGGGATAATAAGCATTAAATTTGCGTGTGCAAGATGGACTGAAGAAAATTGCCTTCAATAGGACAAAACTTAACGATTTCAAGATAAATATGTATGAAGAAATATGCATATAGAAATAAAGTGCTGGTCTATAGCAAATTAGTTGGTGAGAAAATTTTTTAACTTTAGAGATTACCCGGATTAGATGTATACTTTTCTTATTTACTTACACAAGTCTTTTTTTCTATGCATAAATTATGCATACAAAAGTGGTCGTGCTTGTTGATTTGTCATACATTTCTACTTTGTTGATTTCGATGCGAGAGACAATAGTCAAATTTTTTTAATTCCCCAGTGAAATAAAATAAAATACAGTCCACTATTAAAAATTGAATTAAAGAACAAAGGAAGGCCATCTGTAATTTGGCTGCGAATTTAAAAATTTATTAAATATCGATCAATTACACCAAACAATTTAAAATAAAATTACATAAAACTATCGGCTAAACAAAGTTAAAACGCCGACAGTGAAAAGTTCCGGCCAAACAGACAAAAAACCGAGAAATTAAAGAAACGGCTACTGAAAAATTAACGGCCACAAATAATTGTAATAAAATCAAATAATCGGCAACAGCATATTAAACGGCCGCACAAGATTAATTTTTTAATAAAATCACATAAAGTGCAACCATCATCAGTAAACGAATTGCGACGAACAAAAGAAAGTCGCCACACATACTATACACAGTACGAGAACAGTCTTTGCCAGCATAACATTTTTCTGTGGATCGACGGTCATTAACGTAAGTTCATCTGGCCAAGGGTTCCCTAATTTGGTGAAGAGGAACAACGAAGTCAGCAACTAATTCAACAATTTTATTAAAATCAACCGTACATTGGAATCTATTAAATTCATAATTAAACGGTCGTAGAGTTGACCTCGTCATCATGAGCAAATTGATCAACGTTCTGTGTTTGAATATCTGGAAATGAATAGAAAATATTAAAATGCAAAGATTATTGGAGATACATGAACAGAATATCAAAGATTTGGAGGAATTCTACGAGGAATTGAAGGTCGATGAAATTACAAAGATACTTCTCGATAGAAAACTCAAGGTCGTCACGACTTTATGGGACAAAATTTACGATGCTAATACAACGATGATGGAGTCAACAGATTTTAGTTTTCAAATCAAACATGAAGAAACTGTATCGAAAAAGTATGACGTAGCTTTCAGTATTTTCGATGCTTCCGTTGTGCTGACATATTCATACTTCGACCTTCTGGAAGCACAAAGTTCCAATCAATCAATTCAAATAAGCGAGGTAGTGAGGGTCATCGAACAACAAAAAGAAAATGTAATGGCACTGTTCTGGCAAACTCGCCAGAATTCAACAAGCAGCAGCATCAATTAGCGAAAGTCTACCGCACCTACAATCGACGAAACCCTTACGTCGTATTTGAATCAATCAACCGTTAGCAGCAAGCAGAATCGAAGATTTTCCATTTAAAGGCGTTGCGTTTAATTCAACGTATTTCAAATTTGGTCCGAACGTGACAATTTTTTTTCGAAATCATAGAATGGGCGTTACCGTTTGGAAATTATTGGAAAATTGTTCAACAAATCCTTGATGAGTTGGTGGCCAATCAAAAGAAATTCGGTTGTAGAGCTGATGAACGTACTTGGGGTCGGGAAGACCAACACCAAATTATTGGATTAAACTCCATCCGGCAACAATAATTATATCGACAACAATAGCTACGTTATAAGGACAATTAGGTCATATCGGATCAACAAAAACCAATAAATACAATCCAGTCAGCCATTCAACAACAAAAAGAAAAACAAACTCACTGACCGTATCATCACAAAAATTCCGGAGCGTTTCATGAAGTCATACAAATTTTCGAGTCACATCCATATCATGGTCATCCGATACAGTTTGATGACCGAATCGTTTGAAACAACCCACGAACATGGTTGTTCCAGTACCCATGTTTGGGGTCGCTATTAGTCCCTAACTTGGCCCACTTGCAAACCTAGGATTAAGTAAAAGGGAAGTTGACAAATGTAGATAAAATATCAACAAACACTTAGCTTTGATCGAGTTTCAGTTAAATTTTTGTGTTGGTTCATCGCTTTAATAAACAACTGAATCATCCAACGTTGCCAGTATTGGTGTCGAATTACAGGACTTGGCCGTTGGTTACTCCACCGAACGCTTCCTTCCTTTATCACCCAAACGATTCATCTTAAGCACGTTTCGTTCCCATCAACTAGTGCTCCATTTATGAAATAAATATTCGTCACACACTAGTCAAGCAAAAACCAAACTCATCACTTCAAATGGGTTCTCGCTGAGAATTTCATTTTTCTGGTCGATCTGGTTATGGTTTATCCAACAAGGTCCTTTAAATTTCAATCCGTTTAGGACAAATTTATCGAGCACAATTTTAGTTGAATCAAAGAGAACGCGGGCGTCAAAACAAGTGTTTCGAGTGGAAACTGGTCAACGATGTCCTTTGTTATGATTATGAATACGAATGTCAATCACCACCTCACAGCTGATCAATTGGCTTAGTTCAATGACCTGTATGCGATATCAACAGCTGAGCAAACGAAAACAATCGTGGGAAACAATTCAATTTTGTATAATATCTTGCTTTTCTTTTCCTCACTGAAGGGTTCAGGCCATTCTCCGGGTCAATAACGTTAATAGCGCCACCGGTTAGAATTATTATAAGTAAAACTCTTTGTCATCGTATATGCCTACGGGCGATGATATTTGTTAGCAATCATACGGGATTGAATTCCCACAAATAAATAAGTTGGAATCATTTTCAAACAAAATTTCTGAAATAACTATTATATCAACTGGGGAATTTAAAAAGTTACGAATTTCTTCTCAAACAATCTCTGGAAAATTCAGAGATTTTGTACACGGATGAATTCGACTTTTCTCACTGAACTACATTGCTAGTACAGGCAGGTTCCGTTCAACAGAAAATGTTACAGAAAATGTTCCTCGAGAACCTTGTAAGAATTAGCCCCGGCGAAAGCCAATTTCTGTTTTGTCATTTTCCTTTTACAAAACATGAAATACATTATTTGTCTTCGAGCCAACTTAATTCTCCTTATACATAATGGAAAAATATAAATCTAACTTCCGTTAGCTCATTCCTACAGGGGACGATTTTTCTACAATTTGACTAAAAAAAAAGTTTCATTCTGTTCCCTAAACACAATTTTTGCCCTAAACTGAATGTTAACTCTCGATTTAACGAGCATTTTTGTCTACAAATCCGAAAAGTCTCTGAAATGTACGCATAAAAATTCACCCGCATGCCGCATAGAACAAATCAACAAAGACGACAATAATCGTCGTCGCTTTGCATGCATAATTTGTGCATAGAAAAAAAGACAGGCAATCTTGATATGTGCTGCAAGCAAGTGAGAAAGGTAGACTTTGTGGATCATCCGGTAATCTCTAAAATTACAATGTTTCGTACTACATAACTACAATTCAATTTTCGAAGGACGCTTTTTTCTGAAAATAGTAAAACTCGCTGAATTTTAACTAAACAATTTTCTCGCAGGGAATGTACCGTCTATAAACAGCCCAGCTCACAAAACCATTTTGGTGTTTATTGTTATGCTACCAACTTTCTTGTAAGACAAATTGCTTGTTCCTGTTATGTCTTTATTTTCTATGCATAAAAAATGCATATGAATCGACGGCATATTTTTGTGATCGGCAACTTTGTGAAATCAAAAGAAAATGTACGCGTACGAGATAACTTCAGATATAATACCATTTGATTTCGATGGGAGAGACAATAGTCATTTTCTCACCTCCGATGAACCTCCGGATGCCTTGTGAAAAATTATGTGTCGACCTCGGGGAAAAAGTAGGAAATTTCATTTTCTCGGGTGAAAATTCGCTACGCTCTGGCCACAAAGAAAACACAGTTCGAAATGAAATTTCCATTTTTTTTCCTTGGTTAACAAATAACTATTATATCAAATGGGGAATTTTAAATGTTTCCAACTACAAATTCCTTCTCAAAAAAATATAAAAAAGGTTTGTGGGCTGTGATGGCTGCCTCCCTCTAGTATAATTACTCGTAGATAATTCGACTAAAAATAAGTTCCCTAAACAGAATTTTGCCCTAAAGTGACTCTCGATTTAACGAGCATTTTTGTCTACAAATCCCGAAAGTCTCTGAAATGTACGCATAAAAATTCACCCGCATGCCGCATGAAATAAAGAACAAATCAACAAAAACGACAATTGTCGTCGCTTTGCATGCACGATTTGTGCATAGAAAAAAGACAGCAGACAATCTTGATATGTGCAAGCAAGTGAGAAAAGTAGACTTTGTGGATCATCCGGGTAATCTCTAAATGTTTTGTAGTACAAAACTGCAATATAATTTTCGATTGACGCTTTTTTCTCAAAATAGTAAAATTTGCTGAATTTTGACTAAACAATTTGGCAGCTGTCGTCGCTTCGCATTAATATTGTGCATAGAAAAATAAGAGAGTCACTTATCTTGGCTGAGTGCAAGTACACTTGGCTCAAGAAAATAAAATTGTTTACTGAATTTTTGTACATTTCACCCGATCGGAAGTGAGAGTACTGAAGTCTGAACGACGTCGGTCCAGTGGTTTGAGAAACTATGAACAAAAAACATGTGGAGCAAAACATATCAATTGTCATTAAAATACTTTGAGTTTTTTCAAACAATGTTCACGGTGCCTTCGAAAGCCCAAAAAAACATGAAATAAAGATTGCCCTGCAAGTTTCAGAGTGCTGAACAAGTTCATCGAGAACCTTGTAAAAATAAGCCTCCGCGGGAGACCAATTTCAGTTTTAGTCATTTTCCTCTTACATTCGGGCGAACTTAATTTTCCTTATACGTAATGGAAAATATAAAATAAGCTTCCGCGAGCTTATCCCTACAGAAATTTATATTGGACGATTTTGCTTTAATTTGACTAAATATTAGTTCATTCATTCTAATATTTCTTAAACAGACTTTTGCCCTAAACTGAATTTTAACTATCGATTAATTAGCATTTTTGCCTGCAAATCTTCGAAAGATTACTTGCATTTAATCTTTCGAAAATTAATCTGTCGATGGATTAGATCGAATCTTCAAAGGGATTTCAATTTTATTATTTTGAAATTAAAAAAATTTTTCCAACATTTATTTGAAATATTGAGTCAGATTTAATTGTTTTATTATTCTGAAATTGGAAATATTTGTTTAGTTGAAATTAAATGTTTTTTTTTTTACTTAATTTGATCAGGATTTGAACTCGTTCACTCTCGGTACCTCCGTATCTCCAGTCCTGTACTTTACCACTGAGCTATTGGGTTCGTAATCTTAGCAAGATTATTTTCGGCACCGTTGTTACGGAGATTTTACTCTTTCAAAGATTAAAAAATTAATCTTCTGAACGAAAAATTTGTACCAACTGAGGTAACCATCATAGTAGACGAGTTCAAATCCTAATCGAAGGCAACATTTTTTTTCATTTTACCAATTATTTAATAAACTATTATCATACTTCATAAATCTGTATGAGCAACGATAAGGAAGTTGAGCCTGGCAAAACTATTGAAAAGTACCAT